>NW_024883784.1:0-41568 GCF_019059575.1 Amphibalanus amphitrite
AGAGAGATGAGAGGAGGAGAGAGAGAGAGAGAGAGAGAGAGAGAGAGAGAGAGAGAGAGATGAGAGAGAGAGAGAGAGAGAGAGAGAGAGAAGAGAGAGAGAGAGAGGAGTAGAGAGAGGAGAGAGAGAGAGAGAGAGAGAGAGAGAGAGAGAGAGAGAGTTCACACGGATGTAAGAACAGACACATCATGACAGCGACCCTCATCCCTCAATCATCCACCCCCCTCTTCCCTCTTTCCCATCACCCCTCCTCGACCCCCTCTCTCCTACCCACCCCCCGTCACACATCCCTATCGTACAGCGCTTTTCAGTTCCGTTAGCTGCATCGTTCGCTCATGTATTTGCCACACAATTCATGGAGCCTGTACAGTTACCTGTGCTATTTTGCATTCTTCGTCACCTGCTCCATGTCATAGTGCATGAAAAGCTAGACCATGTCATTTTATGTACATGTCTGCCTATTTTATGTCTGCCTCATGTATTCTATGTCTGCGTCATGTAACCTAATGTAACAGCGCTGTAGCTTAGCATGCATTTGTGCTCTGCAATCCGATGTAATATCGATCGTCTGAATGGGTGTAACAAGTACCGTTCGCATCCAAACACCGCTTAGAGAGGAAGCCAATAGCTGAAAACACGTTAGCGTGTTAGCGGTAACAAGCTCTATGGGAGCGGTTTGAATTCCTGTCATTCTTTAGGCAGCTCGGCCGTCACACAATGGTGGGAATGGGAGAGGAGTTGAGGGTGGGTTAGTTGTTGCTGGGTTGTCCGTAAATCCGGGTGCTGGGTCGCACATGATTCGCCATGACCTTGGGATGACCTGGTTTGCCCGACCAGGGAGGCTGTTTTCTAGAATTATTCTCAACTGCATTTTTGCGGAAAACGTGTAACACAGCGAGTTTTTCTCATCGAATTCTACCAACCTTCTACACTATCACTCATACACATTCGAGAAACTGAGGTCGATATTTTTTTATAATAGCGTAATTACTTACGGAGGCAGAGGGGCAAAGGCCCACCCATCGTATCTCCGGAGCCAATAACCGGATTAGAAACTATCAAACGGTATTGGAAAGAGATAATCGAGATGCACAACTTATAATATTGATGACCTTAACCCTGCGGCCGCTGGGCCTCCGTGCCACCCGCCGGCCGCTGGGGGGGGGGCATATAGTTGCCCCCCTTTACTTCTGCGACGATATCGTCGCAACGCGAAGAGATAGAGAAGCGAAACTTTGCACACATCTTCCTGAATACCTAACCGAGCTTGTGTCCAAATTTGGTGTTGATCCCATTTGAGATGACGTCACAGTGACGTCATAAGTGAAATGATAGATTTGCGACTCTCATATTCCTCACGATACATCAGATATATGGGACCGAATATAAAGGACCGATTATTGGTCAGAAACTAGATGGAAGTGTAGTTAGATGTTTTAGGATGACAGCAGGTGCTGTCTAGTTCATTTACAGTTGAGTTTCATGCTCAGCGTCATCAGAAACGGTCCATATCGGAAAACGGCAAAACTTTATGACGTCACTGTGACGTCATCTTAGGTGCTACAACCACCAAACTTTCTTCAAACATTGCCTAGGTATTCATTTGAAGCTATGCCAAGTTTCACGTTCGTAGCTCATCAGGTTTCGGAGATATTTCACAAAACGTAAAGGGGGGGGGGCAACTTTATGCCCCCCCCCCAGCGGCTCGTGGGTTAATATTTGACCTGTGACGTAACAGGGAGATCAAACAATTTCAAATCTGTCCATTTTATAATCATGAGAAGCAAGTCATAAAAAAGAAACCGAGGTTTCTAAAATGAGTCTGGAAATGATGTAAGTCCTTGGTGTGAAATTTTTACCCCATGTGCCGAAAAGATGCATGAATAGGTGCTCTAAAAGGCGGCGCCCTGCGCCAATGCTTTTGAGATATCTTTGAAAAACCGCAGGGGGGGGGACATAGGTGGGGGGGGGGAAATGGATGATGAAACATCCTCTGCCCGGTGCGGGGTGAACGTAAAGTAATTATTTAAGTTAAAATCAATCAAACTGCATCATATTGCATAACATTCGAATCGCCTAATCGCAAGGAACAAAATGACACCATTTTTGAAGCTCTAGCCTCATTGTATGCCACGTTATTAGCAAAAACGTATGATGACCTTAGTTGACCTCCGTTGACCCGACCCTGGCGTTCTTAACCCGCGCCCCACTGGAACAGGGAACTATTAATAGCCCCCTCTCGTTTTTTTTTGTAACTTCCGAACCGCTTGACGTATTGACGCCAAACTTTCAGTACCTTCGGCTGCCTCAATTTGACACCTTGTGTCAAAATATAAACCTAGTAGCTACCATAGATCAGCCGAAAGTGACGTCAGAGTGACGTCATTTTCGGCCGATTTCGACGCAAACCATTATTCCACGGCAATCGCTCCCAAGAGCTCAGTTTTTAAGCTAGATACAGATACAATTTATTTGCATGAGAGGACTCAAAATAGACTGCGCTATGAAACTTTCTTCTTCTCGACTTTAACCCTCGCCCGCACATGGGGGGGGGGGGGGTGGTTGCCCCCCCAGGTAGTCTTTCTGCTCTGCACTCAACATTTTTATAGCTAGAAGGCTGATTTTTCGTATAGCTGCTCCTCTATCCTTTCTTGATGTCCACTGAAAATTTCAAGTTTCTGTGGTTTTTGGTTTCGGAGATATGACCATGTTTTTCAGGCCATGTCATGACCCAAATGGCCAATTCTCAACATCTTGCGTTGGCTATGGGCCTTGTGAGCTTTTGACACCTTGATTTCGGCCTTTTTTGCCAGTCTTACCTCCCACCTATCATGGAACATGTTGTTCGACGATGTACAGATGTCAAGGTCAAGGTCAAGGTCAACCTAGGTCATCTAAGATAATTGCGTTTTGGGCAAGCGGAATTTACTTTTTGTGAAGTTTTTTGACTCCATTTTTGGTAAAAGCTTCTCAGATCATGATTTCATGTAATATGGACACATAAACAATCGGTGCACACATCAGACCACACACAGGCACACACAGACATACAAACACATATAATTGACCTTGACCTAACTTGACCTGAAATGACCTCAGCAGCAAAAATCTGCTCGGGTAGTGTGACAAAGAGGTTCTAGCTGGCTTGGCACCAGAAAACAGCATCGTCATCGGTATGTGATGAGCAGCGCACTTGATATCCAACGGTGACCCAAAACAGCAACATTTTTTAGTAAGAGGTTTGCGAGTTGCGACGATCGGCGCATTAGTTTCATAGATAATGCGAAAAGACTGGATTGATTTGATATATAATATATTTAATTCATCTTGATTTATTGGTGGTTTTACCTTATAAATATTTCGATAAATAAGCCTTGCGCTCAAACGGGTCACCCACGCTCTGCTATTGCAATGGGAGAGTTAGCTTCAGCTGCCAGCGGCCAGTTTTTGCAAACGGCAGCGCTGCACCCGACTGGCGTGAATGTCTGACGTCATTTCCGCCCATAGCTGGCTGGCCGGTATAAAACGGGCTGCAGAGGACAGACAAATCACAGTAGATCTGAAACACCCATTGGAACACATTCAGTTGCGTTCTTGTGTGATAGTTTAAACATTCTTGTGAAAGGTTGAGAGTCTTGTCCGTCGCATTCTAACTGCATCATACCGTGAAAATGAGGCCCTTTGCTGTCGCCCTTGCCGTTTTCTTTTTCGTTGTAGTGGTGACAACAGAAGACAGCGATTCAGGTGGTGACGACACGGGTGATTCGTCAGAAGAAGCCACCACCACCACGACGGAGCCGGTAAGTTCCCGGTAAATATACTGGTTAATCAACTCTTAGGTAAAACTCTTAGGTGTATGTACTGGTAAAAATTGCTGGCATCTCACCACACGTAACGCTTTGAAGGTTGGTAGTAGTACAATTCACGTTAATAGCAACTGATATTTGTTAACCCGCGCCCCGCTGGGGGGGGGGGGGGGCAGAATCTGCCCCCTCCCGTTTTGCGCCAATAACTTCTAAACGCGTTACGCCAGCGACGTCAAACTTTCAGTACCTTATTATACATCAATTTGATACGTTCCCTGAAAATTTGAGCGAAAGTCGGATTTTTTTTGAGAAATTGACGTTTTAGTGACGTCATGTTACCCATTTTCGCCTCAAAAACGGCAAAATTTCAAACGCCGCTAACATCTTCATTTTTAAAGGAAACAAGACGTAACAAAAATGTTACACGTGATTCTACTTTGTCTATCAAATGGCTATCTCGAATTTTGAAAAATACGGATTTTGGTCTATTTTTTTCTAAAAAAACTGACTTTTTTTGGAAAATAGGTATGAAAATTCAAAATTTTGAGTGTATCGAAAAAAAAAAC
This sequence comes from Amphibalanus amphitrite, assembly GCF_019059575.1. Lineage (NCBI taxonomy): Eukaryota > Metazoa > Arthropoda > Thecostraca > Balanomorpha > Balanidae > Amphibalanus > Amphibalanus amphitrite. The sequence goes on from NW_024883784.1 coordinate 4,373, forward strand.
AGGTATATATGTCAGAGTAGTGGTCAATTTGCACCGACATATTAATTTTTAGAAGAATCGGTTCAAAAATGTCGGCGGTATTCAAAATGTTATGACGTCACGACACACAAAAATTTTGAAAAATGATTTTTTGGAAGTTCTAGACCTCGCACGGTAACAAAAAATAGCATCATTCGATTCGTCGTGAAACACTGCATCAGATGGACACCTGTTTAGGCCTTAACAACCAACTTCAAAATTTGACCTCACTTGACCTGGCCTTGACCTGACCTCGACCTGAAATTCATCCAGAGATGGTCTATATCACTTATTGAGTGTGCTCATTGAATTTTATGAGTAAAATGACCCATAAAACATGTGTCGCATATGCCCTTTTCTATATTTTTTTTTGGTGACCTGACCTGACCTGACCTTGACCTTGACCTTTGAATGACATTGTGTGCAACGAATATTGTCTTGGTAGTCTAAGAACACGTTTTGGGCAATCAGTCTCAGTCCATTCTTCGGCAACTACGGCGCAAGGCCGATACTGTAGAAACTTGCATTTTGTACCCTTGACCTGACCTTGACCTGACCTCTGACCTACTTAAGCAAAAAAATTTGGGCTCTTAAGATTCGCCTTGTTGAGAGCTTTCGATTGCCGTTTTCCCCGTCTTTCTACGACCATCGGTTCGGAAGTTAGACGCCCCCCCCCCCCCCCCCAGCAGGGCGCTTATGGCTGAATAGCCCAGCGGGGCGCGGGTTAATACTTCGTACAATGACCAGCTATCTAATTCTACGCTTACGTAAGATATTTGCCATATAAATTGGGTACCTATCTACCAAATTTTTGGTATACCGATTCTAAATAGTTACCAACTCGGTTATTAGTTGTTTTTTTTTTTCAAAGCCAATGCATTTTGTAGGCATTGAATTGTTATTATGAGTATTCACTAAAAAGAGGCTGTCGGTCTGGCGAAAATTCATATTATCCTGATAATACAAAATCGGTTCGATTTCGGTATTTTTGCAAATATATATTGTTGGAAATTGGCTTGGTATCGGTACCACAATTTTATATAGGTAATTGACACCGCTTTTATGCCGTTTTTAATTAATTCACAGAGTTTATGTCCGGAGGGATTCGGCTTCTGCAACGGCACGTGTTTTTCAACCACGTTTTTTGACGACTCTCCATTTCCACAAACCCCACACTGCTCCGGCCCCGGCGAACGTCTGCCTCTACCGACCACCCCCCAACAAGCGGAGTGTCTTCTGGACTTCAATGGCAACCAGACCGCGAATGTCCTGACCGGGTATATTCGGTCTCCAGACGGGTCTTTGGCTCGGCCGGGGGGCTCGGTCGAGCCAAATGAGGGTGCATGTGTGACAATTCTTTCATCCACCCTGGTGAAAACGTGGCTTCGGTGTCCTGAAACTGTTCGAGTTGTATGCGAATTTCCGCTGAATGGTGACTCGACTAAATAGGTCTGCATAGATGGTGCCAGTGGCCTGTGCACTCAGACCCATCCGTCTATCAGACCAAACTAGACCAGGTCTGACCATCTCCAGACTAGCGTAAACTGAACTAACTAGCAGGAACCGGACCAGAATCAGATCAGACCAGCCCAGATTAGACCAGAGCCAGACCAGACCAGACCGAACCACAGTGAAACAGACCAGAGTCAGATCAGATCTGGGCTTTGTGTGTAATGTGTATCTTTGATTTTAGGTAGGCACGGGCTGTGGCTGTTTACCCGTAATCCATGTAATCTGTCTCTGCTTGTAGTGACCCACCGGGAATGAAGCCATTTTCTTTCTCCTGCATCATCGTAAGAAATGTCATGAACTTATGACAAGCTCTCGTCATCTCGTATTTTCGCTCTGTGTAGTGTGCCTTCCGTGTTTATCCGCCCCTCTTTCTCGTTTACTTTCCCCTTTGAAACACGTGTGATGCCTAATGCATTTGAAGCTCCGCCCCTCGCCCGCACATGGGGGTGGTGGTTGCCACCCCCCCCCCCCCAGGTAGTCTTTCTGCTCTTCACTCAACATTTTAGAGCTAGAAGCCTGATTTTTTTGTATAACTTCTCCGCTATCCTTTTCTTGATGTCGACTAAAAATTTCAAGTTTCGGTGGTTTTTGGTTTCGGAGATATGACCTTGTTTGTCAGGTCATGTCATGACCCTAATGGCCAATTCTCAACATCTTGCGTTGGCTATGGGCCTTGTGAGCTTTTGACACCTTGATTTCGGTCTTTTTTGCCAGTCTTACCTCCCAACTATCATGGAACATGTTGTTCGACGATGTACAGATGTTAAGGTCAGGGTCAAGGTCAACCTAGGTCATCTAAGATAATTGCGTTTTAGGCAAGATGAATTTACTTTTTGTGAAGTTTTTTGACTGCATTTTTGGTAAAAGCTTCTCAGATCATGATTTCATGTAATATAAACACAAACAATCGGTGCACACATCAGTATACACAAAGACACACACAGACATAGAAAATTACATATTACTGACCTTGACCTGAAATGACCTCAGTAGCAAAAATCTGGTCGGGTAGTGTGACAAAGAGGTTCAAGCTGGCTTGGCACCAGAAAACGGCATTGTCATCGGCATATGATAAGCAGCGCACTTGATATCCAACGGTGACCCAAAAGAGCAACAATTTTTAGTTTGACCTGACCTGGAAGGTCAATGACTGACCTGGGAAGGTAAAACTGGGTATCATTAGATTTGTCTCTTCCCAAAGAATCTTTTTGGTCTTTACCGCTAAGCTCTATCTCCAACAGGAACGAAATGGCGCGGGTGGTGGCAACAGGCAACCCCCCATGTGCGTTCTAGGATGGGAAAATGGCATGTGCGGGCGAGAGTGAATTTATTTGCGTGTATACTGCACTGAATGGTGGGGTAGACGTATTTGTTACCCTCTAAGCTGAAATACATGTGTGAAAATACACCCATTTTGTGTTACCTGTGCTTGAATAAAATGGGAGTTGGAATGAGTATTACAATACACTTAGTTTGTGAATTTTGATACGCGTGTAACCGTACACTCTCGGAAATATGCGAGCTAAAGCACACTCGGAATGAGTGTGGGTGTGTTCCAACATCTACATTGTCGCCAAGGTGGTCTTCCTTCAAAGCGACGTGTGGTCAGGAAGGGGGTGGGGGTGGGGGTGGGGGTGCAAACTCTGACTCTGTAGTAGGATTGCTATTGCATAACATATTTTTGTAGGTCAACTGCCAATAAGGAATGGTGTTGAAGAAATGACGTTGCTTCCTTCATTTGACACGGTCTATTGAAACAACACAAACGGATGTGCATTTATTACAAACGTGGCTGGGCATTCGAGTATTCACAGCAAAGATCGCCACAATCATATATATAACGCTATTTAATCGCTTTGTCTGGTATTCCAAAATGGATAGAGGTATAGAATGGAGAAAGGGGAGGAGAGAGAGAGAGAGGGGGGAGAAAGTGAGAGAGAGAGACATGGTTGGTAATATTTGCGTGGATAAACAATTAAGCATACAACACATGAAAACAAAAATTACGATACAATATCGTGATATTGTCGATGCAAGTTATGCATGGATTTTCTGCAAGGCATTCGACTGAGTATGCGTAATACCTCAGTCTATAATTTCAGCAAACATTACAACCATCAAGTCCTTAAACAACGTTTTGTCCCCTTGCTGGAACACAATGCTCATGACACATATATATTACTTACACAGCTAAGGCCACAGGTTACACACTTATCAGCATCCAAACACATTCAATTCACGCTTGCTAGCCGGCATCGCTAGCCGGTATTCGATAAAAGTGAGTAAGCATTGCCGAGCACAATTGATCACGATGCTTCAGTGGACGGATTGGGTAAATTGACGGATTGGGTATGGACGGATTGATTGAAGTGGACGGATTGGGGGACGGATTGATTGAGGTTAACGGACTGAGTGATGTGGACAGATATGTTCGAATAACATAATCACAAGCGACATTTACGTGGTGCAGTTCCGTTCAACAACGGACTAAGTCACCATTTGACATAATGTGATCGAAACCAAACTAGATCTCGCTGAAGGCATCGCTAACAATTAGTGTGAAGTTTCCTATTATCTTGCTTGTACATGGTACACATTTCATCATTGCATAGTGCATCCTGAACGACTTGTAACAAAAGCTTCAGAAAAAAGATCAAATGATATGGACACAACATTGCACTGCACTAGAAATGGTAATTTTTCAATTCACCCAGACTAATAAAGCGGCAAATGATAATACAATGCATGTGTTGTGTACACACCTAATTTCTCAGAATCCTCTGCTGCACACATACTTTCATGGTTTCACTTCACAGAGTTCATTAAATGCACAAAAATAATTGCATATGTTCTCTTACACCTTGCATGACTGTCCGCCGCAGTTTTTGCTTAGCCCGATCATCCAGCAAACTGACCTAACCTCCGCGCGAACGTCTCCTGAAATCAATGCATCCGCATCTCCTCAAAACATCCAACAGCGTGACCTTCTCTACACATCAGCTTCATGTGGCGTATCGCTCCTCAGACGATGAGTATGAACATCATCATAGGCAATGGTGAAGATACTCTTCTTCTCCAAGAACTGATTTTTCTTCTTCCTTACCCCAGGAACAAGTGTCGACGAGATATTGGAGCCAGTATCGTCAGGCACAAATCGCCGGAGATCTTCTTCTGGGATATCCTGACTCACAGGAGCACGAGCGTTGACGTCAGCGAAGCCGCTGTCTCCGCTGATGCCATCACTGATGTCAGATTGATGACGTGGGAGACTTGAAGGGTGGTGGGCTTCGGCTCCTTCTGCGATTGCCTCAGCTATGTCTGAAGGACGGTGGTCGGAAGAGATGGAAGTCACGTGCTCCGAGTCGGCTGCGATGTTTGCCTTTGTGGTTGCTGAGTTGGCTGATTTTCCGGAGGCGTTGGTTGGCTCGTTGCCGCTACTGGCAGCTTGCTCCGATTTGTTCTTGCTGTCTTTGTCGCTTTTACTGGATTTGGTTTTGGATGAAGATGATTTGTTGTCTGTTTTCTGGTCACTTTCTGCGCTTGTGCTTGACTTCGACTCCTTGGCAGATTTATCTTTGTTTGCACTGTCAGCAGATTTTGCATCGCTGTTGTTCTTTGATCCTGAGGACTTCGATGATTTAGTTTTTCCCTTGTCTTGTCCACTGTCGTCCCTCCCATTTCCCCTTTCGTCAGAGGACTCCCTAATCTTCGATTTTTCATCACCGTTCGCCTTTGAATCCTGAGATCCCTGCTTCTTCAGTGTCTTGCCGTCTTTCGATTTGTATTTTTCGCTAGCATCCTTCATGTCAATCTCAAACGTTTCGCCCTTACGTTTGTCAGCAGATTGTTTTTTGGAATCTTTTGAAGAGCGTTTTGATTCAGCTGATGTGTTTGAATCAGACTGACCCTTTGAAGGTTTGTCATCACCACTGGCTATTGATTTGCCCGACAGATTTTTGGTGTTGCCGCTATCGGAGTTTCGCTTGTCATCGGAACCCCGTCGGCTTCCATTTTCCCCGTTTGATCCACGTCTTCCTTTTCCTTCATCGGTTATATCATCGCTGTCTCGCCGAGTGCCACTCTCCCTATGTGAACCGCTCTTCCTACTATTATCCCGTGAATCATCACTTCCTCGACGTCTTTGAGATCTACCATCATGTTCACTTCCTCGCTTGGCATCTTCGTCTCTGTTTTTGCGATTTTGATTGCTTTTCTTATCATTGTCATCCCTATCCCTTCCGTCGTAATCGTTACGCCAACGATAGTTGTCATCTCGCCCTTGATAGTCATCATCATCATCACTTCTTCGTTTGCCATTTCGTCCTCGTTCAGATACACCTTCATTCATATCCTCTTCGTCTCTTCTTCGATCCCCATGCTTCCTTCCTCTTTGCTGGTCATCTTGCTCTTCGTCTTGATAATCATCTCCTTCATCCTGATTTCGTCGCCTTCCACGTCTTTCACCGTCGCCATCTTGTCGTCTAGCATCGACGTCCCTATCTCTGCGTCCATCGACGTGGTAACCGCCTCTGTCGTTGTCATTCCTTCCATTCCAGTCTTCTCGCTGTCTCCGACTTTCATCTCTACGATTCCGTTCATTGCCTCTTCCTCCGTCATCAACGTTCTCTTCACGTCTGTATCTGCCCTCATCTCGTTCTTGACGTCCTCTTATCTCTCCGCGATCATTCTCAAACCTATCACCTCTTCTCTCCCCTCCTCGTCTGTCTCCTTGACGCATGCCATCCACGTTTTCACCTCTCTCATCATCCCTGTTCCTCTGTCTCCCATACGATCCAACTGAATCATCCCTTCGTCTTGGTTTTGCTCTTTCTTCCACACCTCTCTCACGACTCTCTGTTCGAGTGCGTTCACGTCTTGGGCGGCCTTGTGATCCAGCTGACCCAGCCCTCTGCAATCGATTGCTGTTGATCATATGACTACTAAATTGTAGACTCAACTGGGAACCTGGACGAGAGTCAGTCAGTCTCCCAGGAATGGGCGCTCCAGCGTGGTCCCTCCTGGGTGGTTCCCCTTCGTCTGTGGAGCGTCTTCTACCTCGTGGGGGTTCCAAGGGCTCACGGTGATGCTCAGGATCCTGACTGCGACTTCGCTGTCGGCGGTACTGTCGTGAGGGGTTGAGCTCGGAGTTGGGAGCTCCTTCAGTGGCACCGGCACGCCTGCGGCGATCCTGGGAAGGAGACGGGGAGTTAGATATGTGGAGGAAAGGAAGGTGAGAAGAGAAGATTAAGAGGGGAAGAGCGAATGAAACAAGGGTTTGGAGGTAGGAGAAGGAAAACTGAAGATGGGAGGAACAGGGAAGGTGGAAGATTAAAAGAAAAGGTTGTTTGCGAAATGATGGACTGGATTAGTTAGATGTGAACAAGGAATCATCAAGGAAGGGCAAATCATGAAAAATGAGTATCTAAATATGCACTAAAATACTTGATTCATAATTCTCTCACCGGCCAGGCCGCCGGCCAGGCCGCATGACTGAAATGCAACTCCTTGAAAAGATGTTAGGAAGAATAACGTCGTATTATTTTTTTCTCTCTCTTGGCTTCTGACTCCAAAGGCAGGAAGTTAGGTCCTGCTGATACAATAAATGGCATATCAATTATCTACTTACAATGCCAATAACACATGCCGATCAAAACAAATATTTGCAATGGCTCTTGTTTGCATCATTCAGTCAGCACTAATCATACTTTGTCATTGTGTGTTACTGCATGCAATACCATTACCCATCTCGAGTTAACCAAGCCAGTGCATTAGTTTAAAAAAGAAGTAAATTTTCTTTTCATGCAAGGGAAGATAGCTAGGACAAGGACGACATGAAGAAACCACGAAGAACGTTGGATGTTTCGTCTCCAGATCGGATGGCACGATTCCAACTGCAACTATTCCCAACTGTTCAGAGTGCATGCCAACTGCATCCTGTCTACTGTTCAACTGCCATGCCAACTTCTATCTACTTGATTATTTAGAGTACTGTACCTGAATGGCCCTGGCGTGCTGTAATCGTCTCTCATACATCAACTGTACGACACTCTTAACTGTACCGCCAGCATTCCACACCTTCCTCGCACTTCCTTCTTGCTCATTCTTATCTTCATTTCCAATCGTACTGTCCTTCTTCCAGACCCTGCCATCATTCTCTCCTTTCTTGTAATCCCTCATGATCCCTGCTTCTTTCCTCATGACTTCACTGTCTCCGATCCGTTTCAGCTTGATGGACTTCCGTCTTTTTCTATGAAAGTGAGGGCCTGATCTACCCAACTGCTGCTGATGTTGTTGATGTTGATGTGAGGCCAGCAAGCTCTTCCTTCTTCTGAGCAGCGAGGCCTTCGTCTGGGCATACACGGTGTCCGGTTGATCTTCAGGAGGCTGGGACATCTGTAGTGATGCGTGAGGGGGTGCAGGGGTTAGGAGAGAGGCTAGGTGGGCTGTTGTTGGCTTGTACGGCGGTGAGTGGTACCTAAGTTGTTAGTGATTACTGTCAGTAATTAGTGATGGTTAGTGGCTTGCAACCAGTGCTGTCTGTGATGATCTGTTAGTAGTGGTAACAGTCAGTAATCGGTAGTAAATGGTTAGCCAGCTATCGTCATTCGTCAGTTATCAGTTGCCTCTGGTAGGTAATTGGGTTTTGTTCGCTTGTAACTGTTAACCCTATTAGTGGCAGGGGGGGTTGTTTTCATCCACCCCTCAGGTTTTTCGGGAATATCTCCGAAACCGCTGAAGCTACGATGCTGAAATTTTCTGACTTTTCCTAAAACTAAATTGGGCACATTCCCTGAAAATTTCAAGTTCATAACTTTACCAAGGGCGGCTCCAGAGCACTGGGAATTGGGGGGTCCTATTCGTGAAGCGAGTCATTTGGGCGATGATCACGATGCTGATGTATTATAACTGTATGCACCAGTTTTATCATGTGATAACATATACAAAGTTATTGTGCATCCTCTTTTGACACGTTTTTGCTATAATAGGCGGATCCAGGCGTCCAAAAAGGGGGGTTATGTTTTACCTCCCAACATAGGTGCCCTGACACCGCCTATGCATGACCAATACAATTGTAGTCGTTCTCTCATAAGAAAATTGTAACATAACAAGACCATTACCACCCTTTTTAGAAACAGTACCAACAAAAACCTTATTTACTATACCTTTTGTGTACCCCCAATCTCAATGATCTGTATCCGCCTATGATTTTTGAAAATGCATATTTTTAGGATCCATGTGAATTCCTGGTTCATTCTCTATCGATCGGCAAAAGTTGCGTTAAGATTGGTTCAGAAACCTGGCCGTGATAAACAGTCTAAAATGTATCTGCAATTTGCCCGTTTTTACCCCCCTCAACCCCCCTTTTGACATTTTCTTAATTTTTATTTTTTAGAAATGTAGATCACGTTGAGCGAAGTCGAATGCCGTTTGAATTTTGAAAATCAGCCCGTTAGATCTCGAGATATCAAGGGGGGGTCGTAAACAGCCCCCCCCCCTGCCACTAATAGGGGTAGCCAGGAGCCTGCCACTAATAGGGTTAAGTGGTGAAAAATCAATTGCAAGGCGTCATTGGCTATAGTAGAACTCCCAGCCAGTGGGCAGCAGTCAGTAGCTAGTAATCAATGGTTTATAGTGACGGATCAGTGGCCAGCGATTGATGATCAGTGACTATTAGTGAGAGTCAAGTGGTCAGTACTGCTACTAGTGGTCAGTAAACCCTGGTCAGCAGTCAGTGAGCAGTGGTCAGTGGTCAATATTCAATAGCTAGTAGTCAGTAGTCACAAACCCTGGCTAGCAGTCAGTGAGCAGTGGTCAGTGGTCAGTACAATAGCTAGTCGTCAGTGGTCAGTAGTCAACAGCTAGTAGTCAGTAGTCATAAACCCTGGTCAGCAGTCAGCAAGCAAAGGTGGCAGTCACGCTGCAGCCTAACAGTCAAAAACCAGCAGTGGATTATGGAATCAAAAGGCACTCGCATCCGTGGCAGTGTGACATCTGTGATCAGTCAGTGAAATGTGACAGCGGGCAGTGCCATAAGTGAGCGTACGTACATCAAACAGTGAGCATTTACAGAGAGGCCCAGGCGAAAAGCGTATTCACAGCACATCGAAGCACGATTCTTAGCAGGTATTATAGCCAAAATTGATAACGACAAAGCATCAATGAAAAATTAGCCGCCGTATGTGCAGCATTCAATGATATTAACTAAATATTCTGGGAAGACTCGTCAAATGAATAGCAAATGCAGTTCTGAAAATAATACTCGTAAAATCAATTAGACGTACAAATTTACTTATTACAATAAGCAAATATATCCATTCCGTTTGGGAACTTTCCCAATTTACCATTACCGTTTAGCGTTTATCCCGTACACCTTCACCTCCTTCCGCTTCCGCCAAGTGTTCCATGCTATTAGTATTTACAGTCCTCATTAAATTTTAATTACCAGTCAATTTATATTCCATGACATATTTTTGTTATTAAGCCCCTCCCACCTCTTTTCTAACCTGTCTCCCTTTCCTCACTGGCGTACCTCTCGGTCCTCACGGTCCAGAACACTGGCAGTTTCTTCTTGTATTGGCGCCCTTATGGCCAGCGCCTCTGCCTCAGTGACGTCACCGACTCGCCGCTGTGACGTCACGGTGGCAATACCGCCCGGCTGCCGGCTGTGGTAGGGGTAGTCGGAGAGGCCGGAAGGGCCGGGCTCGGCCGGGCTGTGAAAGAAGTGGGGTTTGGTTATACAATGTCATGTAACTAGGTATCGCTACATCTAAGAACTAGGTAAGACAATGCGATGGCACGATAAGTTGGGGAAGCCTGTCAGATTTTCCCTGCTACAAAACGAAACCGGATGAAAACTGTTCAAGCAATTTTCTTTTGATTCATGTCGTTGGTTGTCAAACGGCTGGAATCGGTATACCTACACCATTCATCGATAAATCAAAGCTCCCGTAGTATCAAACCCCATCAGGAAACTCTTCACCTGTGTGTTGTTCTTGGTCAATGGAACTCCAACAAAATTCCCAACCCTTACCAACATGAAACTCCTACATCATGAAACTCCCATAAAACTCCTAACAACACCCACACTGTACCAGGAATATAAGCTAATGACCCACCCAGTTTTCATCCCTCCCATCTATCTTAAAAGACATCAGTTCTCATAGCTCACATACCTCACATGCCCACCATCGCTCACATCGCTCAGTAACGGCGGAACACCTTCAATTAGGGAAGGGGGGCACTGCCGACTTTTGGTCCCATTCTTTCCATGCAACGCTGTGGTGTTCTGTTACGGACTGGTGTCCCTCTTTCGTTCCGTACCGTACGAGTGTGCCAGTGTCACCTAGCGGCAGTTCTGTTAACTGCAGGTTGTGGGGGTGGCGCTGAGGGCGAGTGACGTGTCCGTAGGCCGGCCGGCGGGGCAGTCGGTTGGCGACGGTGGTCACGGATGGTGACGGTCTGTGCCGTGCGCGTTTTGAGTTCTTCCTTTTAACCGGACTGTATATATCGCGTGGGTGGTGCAATACACTACAGTGGCGACGAGGAACTGAGATCCTTCTGCGCTAAGTGATAACAGTGATCGCCGCGATGGACTGTTTGCGTGCGCCAGCGCCATTTCTAGTGGCGCCAGGACGGCCGACCACGCCCTGGTCCCAGTGGCTTGGCGAGTTCAGGATTTTCGCCGTGGCGAGTGGTTGGGACGAGTGGACTGTGCAGCGACGAGAGGCCCTCCTATTACACTGTGTGGGACAGGAGGCGCGGCGTCTCTATTTCGCGGCGGCGAAACCGGCGCAGGGCGTGGCACCGGGAGCGCAGGAGGCGGCGATTCCGGCGCAGGAGGAAGATGGTGTCAAGGAGGAAGGACAACCGACTGCAGCATTCGACCCGGTGGCTGCGATCTCTGCAGTGTTTCGGCGGCTGTTTCCGGAGACACGAGCGACTCATTCCGAGAGAATGCTGTTCCGGCGGTGTTACCAGCTGGACAGGTCTCCAGCGGTGTACCTCACTGAGCTGCAGGACCTGAGTTCCAGGTGCGCCTTCGGCGATCTCCAGGAGCAGCTGACCTGTGAGCAGTTCATCGAGGGCTGCAGGGACGACAGGTTGAGGGAGCGGCTGTGTCGGGAGCCAGCTCTGACTGTGTCGCGCATCCTCGAGGTGGCAGAGGAGCTGGAGGTGGCTGCTGAGCGACAGCGGCTGGTGGGTGGAGGTGGAGCTACGCGGGCACCAACCTCTCCCCCGGCTCAGCTGGAGATAGCTGCAGTGACTGCTCCCAGGAAGGGGGTCTCGCTGTGCTTCAGCTGTGGCGGTCCCCACCGGACTGCTGATCCCTGCTGTCCAGCTCGTTGGAGAAGGTGTCACAACTGCCAGCAGAAGGGCCACTACGCCAGATTCTGCAAGGAACCACCTCAGAAGACGAAGCAGACCAAGAGGAAGCCAGTGAGGACTGTTGAAGTGCTGGCCGTGACGGATGACGACCGGAAGAACCTGTGGACCGAGCTGCGGGTGGACCAGCAGCCACTGCGGATGCTGGCTGACACTGGCTCGGCCGTGAGCATCCTACCGTTGTCCGTCTACAGGAAGCAGTTCCGCCATCTGCCCCTCCTGCCCACTGCAGTGCGCCTGGAGGCCTACGGAGGGTTATCGCTGCTGGTGCAGAGGGTGGTGCAGGTGACAGTGCAGGCAGAGAACGGCAACAGCTCCCAAGTTTCACTGTACGTGGTAGACGCTGGCGTGCCCCTGCTGGGCAGAGATCTGCAGGAGAAGCTGAAGTTGTCCGTGATTCACGGGGCGACTGTGTGTGCTATCCAGGAGCAGATGCCAGAGGAGCTGCCGAGTCTCACTGGGTTCGTGCACAGCGTGAAACTGAAGACGGAGTTCAACCCAGTACAGCAGCGGCTGAGACCTCTACCGTACGCCGTGAGGGCGGCGGTGACTGCCCAGCTCGGAGCAGTGCAGCGGGACGAGCTGCTGGAGGCGACACAGACTGACCCAGTGCTGTGCCAGCTGGTGCAGCAGATCCCACGGCGGTGGCCGCGACGGCGCCGCGACTGCCCGGCAGAGCTGCAGCCCTTCTACAACTGCCGAGAGGAGCTCAGCCTGGTGGGAGACCTGGTCGTCCGCGGGCAGCGGGTGATCGTGCCAGCGGCGCTGCGGACGAGGATGGTGTCCCTGGCCCACGAAGGACATCAAGGGATCGTCCGAACTAAGCAGCGGGCTCGTGACATCTACTGGTGGCCCAAGATGGACACGGACATAGAAGAGGCGGTGAGAAACTGCGACGTGTGTGCTGACGTGGACAAGTCGGCTCGGACCCGCAGTGCGCCGCTACACCCGGTGCCGCTGCCAGGAGCGGCATGGGAGAAGGTGGGCGTGGATTTTATCGGCCCAATGGAAGCGCGCCGCCAGCACCGATACGCGGTAGTGCTGGTAGACTACTTTTCCAAATGGATAGAAGTCGGCTTCTGCACAGAACCCAGCACGGAGGCGGTGGTGCAGTTTCTGGAGACGCTAGCATCTCGAGAAGGTTACCCGAAGGAGCTGGTGTCCGACAACGGGACACACTTCACCTCAGCAGCGTTCGCAGACTATCTGAGGAGTGTCGGCACGCGCCACATCCGGGTCACGCCGTACCACCCTGCCGGGTCAGGTGCGGTGGAGCGTGCGAATCGCACAGTGAAAAGTGCTCTCCAGGCGGCGGACCGGAGCGGCGAAGATCGAGCGTGTTATCTGCAGAAGTTTCTGCAGACGTACAGGAGCACGCCTTACGCCACGACGGGGCTGAGTCCAGCCGAGCTTCTGCACGGACGGAAGCTGAGGACACGTCTGCACGCGGCGGGTCTTCCCACAGAAGAACCGCAAGATCGTGAGCTGCGAGACAGAGTGCAGAAGAGGCAGAAGAAGCAGAAGAGGTACGCTGACGAGCGGCGTGCAGCTGAGACACCACGGTTCCAGGTCGGCGACTGGGTCCGGTGCCGGCTGGTGCCGCGTCCCAAGAAGGGACGGCCACGGTACTCCGAGCCGAGACGGGTGGAGTCTCGCCTGGGACCAGTCAGCTACAGGCTAGATGACGGCTCCCGGATCCACGCAGAGCGGCTGACGACAGCTCGGGCGCCGCAGCAGTCTCAGGCTGAGCTGCACGTGGATCAGAGCGGCCAGCCGGGGGCTGGTCAGCGGAGTGCGGTGTCTCCGACGTCTGTGCCTCGCCGCGGGGAGCGGCTGGAGGCCGACGACTGGCGGCACGCGGAGGACGGCGTGCCACTGGAGGACGGACAGGCTGTGTCACTGGGGGTCGGCCGGCGGCACACCGAGGCCAGCCGGGGTCCCGCGGAGGACGGCGTGGCTGTGTCACCGGAAGACGCAGAGGACGCTCGGGAGCGGGAGGCGTCATCACCTCCGGCGACGGAGCGGCAGGCAGAGCAACAAGACGCTGGCGTACTGCTGTCGCCGCGCGAGGCAGCGAGCGGTGCCGGGCTGGTGGCGGTCGAACCTGCTCTCCAGCCGGGCGCGAGAGTGAACTCCGGGACGCAGCCGGTGAGGAGGTCCCAGCGTACGAGACGTGCGCCAAATAGACTGTAACTTTTTCCAGGGGGGGAAGAATGTGGTGTTCTGTTACGGACTGGTGTCCCTCTTTCGTTCCGTACCGTACGAGTGTGCCAGTGTCACCTAGCGGCAGTTCTGTTAACTGCAGGTTGTGGGGGTGGCGCTGAGGGCGAGTGACGTGTCCGTAGGCCGGCCGGCGGGGCAGTCGGTTGGCGACGGTGGTCACGGATGGTGACGGTCTGTGCCGTGCGCGTTTTGAGTTCTTCCTTTTAACCGGACTGTATATATCGCGTGGGTGGTGCAATACACTACAAACGCCCATATGGCTAATGCTAAAATGCCAAAATCAAGGGGGGGGCACGGTGCCCCGGTGCCGTTCCGCCGCCTTTGACATCGCTCACATCTCTCGCATCTCTAATCCCTGCTCACCCTGCACCATCTCTCCCGATGAAGCGCTGCATCAACATAGCCTTCCCACCGCCCTCGCCCATCCCCCGTCGGCCATCTTGCTCTTCCTCCTCTTCTCCATCCTCTTCGTGAAGCACGAGGACCTCGCTCCGAGTCCGGTGGTGTCTGTCTTTTCCAGGGGTTCGGTCACCGAGTCTCAGTCGACCGGAGCCGTATTGGATATCAGTGTCGTCTCTCGGACGACCACGGTAGGTGGGGCGTTCTGGAAGGTACGGTTCATGTCAGTTACGAGAGAAAACTACGGTAGATGTCAGTTTTTTAGGAGGGTTCGGTACAGGAGAGGACAGTTTCTAAGCTAGGCGTGGTATGTTACATCCTTCGTTATTTGACTCTGGCTCTAGAATAGCCACACAATTGTGAAATGAGCAAATAACGTGAAATAAATAATTAGATTATAAATAAATGGGTAAATAAATAAATAGATACATTAATAAACATTTTTTTATAAATAAAGGAATAAATAAATAAAAACTTATGTCACTAGATACTAGTTATGGCAGATATCTCTCCTCATTCATGGGAGCCTGAAGTTTTTTTGCCCTATGAGAAGATGTGAGGGACATTTTCGGCACACACTTCAGCATGTCAGCCGTTATATCACAAAATGATCATGTTGTTCTCGTCTCTAGAATCAAGGAATGCTAGTCAGTGCGGCAATTTTGCAGAAATTCTCTCATCTCTTTGTTTCTAGCAAACTACAAACAAATCAACTCACCGATTTCGTTGCCGTCCTCATCTATATAGACCTCTCTACGCCTGGGACGGGCGGAGGTATGCAGTCGGAGCGTCTCGCTGTTGCCATGGTGACGGTACTCGGCGTCTCGTCCGCTGTTGTCGTTCAAGGTCAGCACCTGGGGAAGCACAGTTGCTATGGTAACGCTGCCACTGTTTTCGTTCAAGGTTAGCCACTGCCATGCTGTGCTATTAATGCTATAAAAGCGCTGTACGTTGTAGGTATCAAGATGTAGTACCAATATGTATCAAGATGTAGCTACTGCTATGTGGTATGGCAGCAACAGAGACATTCGAATATTGTTACTCTTTCGACAATTCATACACCATACGACATTGCCATTTGATTTAGGTCATTATTCTAAGCGTCGTGTAGCAAATAGTCATGCTCCCCTGATGATGATGAAGTTACCGTAGAGCGTAAGTAGCGCTGCTAGTGATGATGATGAACATAGGGACGATGATATTGCAGATCACGACATTCCCCCACTTACCTCAACCGAAGGTGACCGTCGCGCCTGTGGCAGTATGACCGACTGTCTCTCCATTTCTAACCGCTGCAGCTCTTCATCTTCCAGGTCCTCCAGTTGGTAACCGACCTCGTCCCCCTCGGCAGCGCGTACCAGCATCGGTCGATCGCCACCCATCACCCGGTACATCTTGGGACCGCCCTGGGGTACGTAGGTGGGGGTTGAGTACATATTGGGACCATCCTGGGGGTACGTAGGGGTTGATCACATCTTCGGTCCGCCCTGGGATCATGGGTATGTCTTAGAGCTACACATGGAAAATGATTTAGATTGGGATACACTAGGAGCAATAGCACTCGGGATGCAGATCTGTGAACGTTTTTGGAATTTCATTGTTTTGATATTGGTGGTATTTTTCAAACCATATTGACCTCTGTGCACTGAGAGTTACAGAGGACTTTGTCCGAGCGTATACCATTTACGAGCAACAAACCGTTGAAATCAATAAGAATATGAATCCTTCCCTCCCTCCCTCTCCCTCTCTCCCTCTCTCACCATTTCCATCCCTCTTACCCTGGATGCTCTAGAATTCGTCCGATGAAGACTCCCAATCTCATTCGGCACGAGGATAATCTGATTATCACGTGCGCCACGTGCGTTCTGTAGCGCCACGTGTCGCGCCATTTCGTCCTCCATCTCGTGGCGCGCCAGCAACACGTTCTCTCGGCCCGGCTCGTCGGCAGGCGCTTCCATCAGGCGGAGTGTGGAAGAGTGAGAGTTTCGCCGGCCGTTTGGCTGCGTTCGGTATTGTCCGTTAGGCCAGGCGTTAGCTGCTGAAACAGAGCGGAGGGGTTATTGGGTGAAGGTGCTGGTGGTTGATTGTCAAGTGTCATTGCTGCCAGTGGTGAAATTATCAAAAACAATCATTCTTCCCATACGGGTGTTAGTTATTGGGTGATTCAAAGCAATTTTCTGTTTCTGTATTTTTAAAGTTAAAAAAGCATTTTATCGTATTCAGGAAAACGTGAGATCTTCACAAAATGGAAAGATATCAGAGTTGTCCTTTAGATGTAACGCCTCACTGCCTACACGAGTGAGGTAATACGGTACTATGAAAAGCAACACATTCCCAATAACGCAACACTTGCTGAGTTATCTGAGGACTTGTCTGGTTTTGCTCAGCCAGCGACCGACACCCCTTCTTACTATCCAAACCATGTCAATCACCCGTCACAATTTCATTACTTTGAAATTATCTCACCAGCCGCCAGTCCCAAAAGCCACCTGACCTCACCAGTCACCACTCCATTGGCTTATCTGTCACCAGTCACTTTTTTGCTAACTCACATAAACTTACCATTCCCCAAAGCCACCTGACCGCACTCGTCATCATTCTACTAACTCACCTAAACTCACCATTTCCCGTACTCACCTGATCTCACTCGCTGCGCGTTTCCAGACACCGCCCTCCTCATCTGTCGAAGGACTCGGCCACTTCGACCGCCCTGGCTCCTCACTCTTTGGCTATTCTCAATACCGACATAGGCCACGGCCTCTTCGTCGTAGTCCTTGGCTTCCTTCTTTCTGTTGAGATGGGGGAAGAGTGGAGATGATCAGTTTGTTGGTAACGTTGAATAGTGGAAGGTCGTATCTATTATTATCTATACAGGAGTAACACAAAAGTATACTCAAAAAGCAACTACAGACATTTTTCGGCAAACCTTCTCTTTTCTGTAAATACAAAAAAGAGAAAAATGCAAAACTTCTCAGAAGACTAGGAACCTAATATTAGGCTCCTACTTCTGAGAAAACTTGAAAAAAACACATCTTAGCCGAAACGCTGCACATAATCTATTCTATGACACTATAAACATATTAACAGCGCCCGTGACATAACACAAGTATGAGTATATCGCAAAGTTGCTTGTACTCGTAGCACTTATAACCTCACTCACTTATGACACTTATAACTAGTATGGTCTGTAGCACTGAAAACCTCACTGACCAGTGGCACTTATAACCCTGTGTCACTTATAACCCCGTTCACTTGTAGCACTTATGACCCCACTCACTTGTAGCAACTAAGTAGCGGGCAGCAGGTGTAGCAGAAGGCACAGTTGTAGCAGCAGCAGCCAATTATGATC
Source organism: Amphibalanus amphitrite (assembly GCF_019059575.1). Classification (NCBI taxonomy): domain Eukaryota; kingdom Metazoa; phylum Arthropoda; class Thecostraca; order Balanomorpha; family Balanidae; genus Amphibalanus; species Amphibalanus amphitrite. Next base: position 22,257 of record NW_024883784.1, read on the forward strand.
GCCAGAAGGATGAGCAGAGCCAGGACAATCAAGAGCCAGAACCACACATTGTCCACGGTTGCCTGGACCACGGGCCCAGAGTTGCTACCGTTGTCCTGTGGGAGAATGGGAGGAAGGTGTTAGAGAGATGTGTTGGAGAGGTGTTACAAAGAATTTACGGATGAGATGCGGAGATCTTGCAGAGATGTCATAGACGGGTGACGGAGATGTTATGAAGAAGTTACAGATGATGTGGCGTACGCCGTACATGCTAGCCCTCGCCCGCACATGGGGGGGGGGTGGTTGCCACCCCCCCCCCCAGGTAGTCTTTCTGCTCTGCACTCAACATTTTTAAAGCTAGAAGGCTGATTTTTCGTATAGCTGCTCCTCTATCCTTTCTTGATGTCCACTGAAAATTTCAAGTTTCTGTGATTTTGGGTTTCGGAGATATGACCTTGTTTTTCAGGTCATGTCATGACCCAAATGGCCAATTTTTAACATATTGCGTTTGCCATGGGCCTTATGAGCTTTTGACACCCTGATTTCGGCCTTTTTTGCCAGTCTTACCTCCTACCTATCATGGAACATGTTGTTCGACGATGTACAGGGGTCAAGGTCAGGGTCAAGGTCAACCTAGGTCACCTAAGATAATTGCGTTTTAGGCAAGCTAAATTTACTTTTTTTTGAAGTTTTTTACTGCATTTTTGGTAAAAGCTTCTCAGATCATGATTTCATGTAATATGGACCCAAAAACAATCGGTGCACACATCAGTATACACACAGACACACACAGACATACAAACACATATAATTGACCTTGACCTAACTTGACCTGAAATGACCTCAGCAGCAAAATTCTGGTCGGGTAGTGTGACAAAGAGGTTCTAGCTGGCTTGGCACCAGAAAACAGCATCGTCATCGGTATTTGATAAGCAGCACACTTGATATCCAACGGTGACCCAAAACAGCAACATTTTTTAGTTTGACCTGACCTGGAAGGTCAATGACTAACCTGAGAAGATAAAACTGGGTATCATTGGATTCGTCTCTTCCCAAAGAATCTTTTTGGTCTTTACTGCTAAGCTCTATCTCCAACAGGAACGAAATGGCGCGGGGGGGGGGGGTGGCAACCCCCCCATGTGCGTTCTAGGATGGGAAAATGGCATGTGCGGGCGAGGGCTAGAGGACACTACAGAGATGGTAAGGAGATTTGGCAAGGAAGTAACAAACATGTTACAAAGAGGAAGGAACACACACAAAGAGGAACACCCACAAAGGAAGCACAAAATGTTACATGTTACATGTTAGAGCGATGTCACAGGAGATGATGCAGTGATGTTACATAAAAATTATGGTGGGCTTTACATATACATATATCACAGAGGCATTACATTGGGAGCGATGCTCATAAAATGACTTAAGACGAAAGCTGTTTGTCAAGTGGTAGGCTCTTCTACACTGGGGCAAGGGAGAATGATACGCATAACATATGAAGGCAAGAGAAAAGTCACCGGAGTAGCCGAACGTTTCAATTTTATCCGAAAAAAATGCTTCACAAGAGAACATGTTGCCTACATAAGAATAAAAGTAGCAAAAATGATATCTTGCAGTGGTCAAAACAACGAGAAATTAGAAAAAGCCACGTCTTTTATACAGTAACATTTTTCGTCCAGCCAAAAATACCTAATGACACGGTAAATGGGAACAAATGAACTGACCTACATCCCATAGAACCACCCCCTGAAATCAAACTTCAAACGATAGGTATTTCTTATATGTATATCTATCCTGTAAGTACACACGTTTCCGTTTACGTACCCCTCCATCGCTAGTAGTCCCTCCGTTCAGTCCCGTGGTGTTGAAGATGGCACCATAAGGACGGGTCACACGGGCCGTGATCACCGTCTGCTCAGCCCTGTGGGGGTAACAAGGGGGAGGGGTGATAAGGGGATGAGAATGAGAATGGTGAGAACTGAGAATGGGGAGGGGTGACAATAGTCAGGGGTGATAATGGGCAGGGGTGATAATTGTGAGGAATGATGATTGGGAGGGGTGAGAATGGGCGAAGACGAAAGGGTGAGCGAAAGCAAATTAGATAATGCTCTATAGTGTGCTTGAAAATACTGTCAGTGTTAGCGACTCGGTATCAATACTTTTCAAAATTGTGTCCTTTTATAGTAAAACCGCAGAAAACACAAGTTGAGGCGTAGCACACTCGAAATAGCAAATGTCAAGCCAACGATGTAAACAGTATAAATAACGAGCAGTGAAGGAGATAAGCAAACTCCGTTTAACCCGCGCCCCAGTGGCGGTCTCCGCCAACTTCGCCCTAGTGGAGGGGGGGGGGGCATATGTTACCACCCACCTCTAACTCAAAAACTAAGAGGGCTAGAAAGACGCGGTAAAAAGCAGTCGATAGCTCTTGATGCGTACGTTTGAAAGTATTTCCGTCATTTTTCATCTTAGAGCAATATTGGGGTCACCAGAGGTCATCAAAGGTCAAAATTTGCGAATTGTTATTATATTTTTCAAAAAACATGCCATTATCTCAGGAACTATGATAGCTAGAAAAACGCTGGGAAAAGCAATCGATAGCTTTTGAACTCTTCTTTTGATAAGGTCATTATCAAAAATGACCTCAGGTCAACGGTTTAGCCTCCAAAGGGCAAAAACTCCAAAAATAGTTGTTTTTAAGAAAAGTGTTTTTCGACAATAACTTTTGACTAAAAAAAGCTAGGTCATTTCTAATGACAGAATCGTGTTCCTCTCACCAAGACGCGTCGAATGAACTATAATTTGACCTTGAAAGGTCAACTTCAAAATTTGACCTCAGGTCAAGGTCATGACCTGACCGGAAAAGGTCATGTTGCATATCAGTCGATGCGTCTCGGCAAGACAAACACAATGAGGCCAACCCCAGCGTTCTATCTCTTTCCAATCGAGAGTTATTGGCAAAAAACTGTTTGTCGCCCCAAATGACCTCGGATGACCTTTCAAGTTGCTATCAGCAAAAAAACACCTTGGTCGTCACGGGTGGTCCAAATCATTGTTATCCTGAAATATTTGGACTGTTCCTATGCGTACACACGGATCTAGAGGCATTTTCGTTTTTCTCCATTGAATTATAATGGAAAGGTCACGCCACTGACCTGACCCCAGCCAGCAATTCGCTTGGGCTGAACTGTGGCAAGCGTCGGGCAGCTTGGGCTTAGCTTGGGTTTGCCCACTTTGATCAAAACCAATGTATGTTTTACTAGGGCTGAGCTGGGGCATGCCGCAGCTATGCCCACGTGCGGATAGCAGTAGCTCAGCCCGACATCTGCCCGCGCATCCAAAACAGGCTTAACTTGGGCGGAGCGCGGGCTGATCAAGCTGGCTGTGTCCTTCGGCTAACTGGAGTAAAGCCGGAGCTTAGCCATACTTGTTCGGCTGTTCGCGCATGCGCAGTTCTGCGCCAATCATGTGCAGCGTTTGTGACAGTCTGCGCGCTGTGCGACGAAACGACACACCGGTGTTGGGGCATTTGGTGGTTGATGTTTGGGCGCGTGTGACAGCGCGAAGAAGGGATAGTGCTCACTGCTCTTATCAAATGGACTGGCATGGAGTTTTACGGTAGGTAAGTGTATTGAATGGTGCGCTTGATCGTATGTAAACGTCATGATTTTGACTGAGTTTGACGCCATCAAACATGAAGCTGAATAGCTGTTCAGCTTGGCGACTTATACCCTCGCTCAGAAAAGCTGCATTCCGTGCCTTTACATCTTTGTGAAATACCAGCACTTCTGAACCAGGAAAATGAAATACAAAACACAAATATTTATCTACTTATCACCGAGCACGCTCATTCTCTGTCCGCATTTAAAACCAAATGAACATTTTATACGGATCAATGAGAAGTGCTTTTACAGTATTAATGCATCAATAAGTTATTTTTCAAGCAAACATGCAATGTAAATTAAACCAATTAATCTCTTTTTCAGGTACGTACCATTAGAGCAAATGGTTCCAAAAAATGGAATAGTTATACAAACCAGGACCGGGTGGACGCCGCACTCGCCCTCGCCAAGTGGTTTAGTGGAAACTGCCTGCTTATAATTAAGTAGGTATACCTACATTTACGGAAACTGCGCCGAAAGCTGGCCGACCACCTACTGCAGATGTGTGTGTGTGGAGGAGCCAGACGCCTCCAAAGCTCCCATTCACCAGAGTGAAGTTCCTTATAAACGATTGTTTGCTTATTGCTTTATGTCTTATGAGCGATTACTTGCTGTCCTTACTTTATGCTTTCGGTTGAGTGTTTAACCAAGTATTATGAACGGGGAGGGAGGCTAGCGGACCTTGTGATTGTTTTATAGTTTTGATGGCGTTTTTTCATGACTCATGCCTTATTACTGCTGCAGTTTGTAGTCCACTGTTTCATGTATTTGTGTTTCATTTGACGTGTCTGTAGTCGTTTGAAATATACACTCAATCAAAGTCAACCACTACTTTCCTTTTGCAATGCTCGAGCCTCGATGACCGGTTAACAGAGCATATGAGTGACCGTAACAATTTCAAATATGCATTGAAACCGCACAACCTGCTGAAAGTGCATTGGCTGCTCCTTGCTACTTGATCCAGTGTGAAGCAAAAGCAAGATGAAGTCAAGTCGAGACTTGAGAAAACAGGAGCCGTCACTCGAGCCGAACCCGAGCAAAGCCACAGCAGTTTGCAATGTATAAACCCCATTCACTCCTATGGCTTAAGTCGGGATAGACAGGGCACACAGAGTGGGCTTGCCGGAGTTCAGCCCGCTCGGGCCCAGAGTAATCTCCATTATATAAATGGATTCACTGCTCGGGCTTAAATCGGGCTAACGCCAATCGTCGCTTAACTAGGGCTAAACTACGGCTGTCCGGAGCTCGCAGAGCGGGCATACCTCCGGCAGAGCATGGGCTTTAGTCGGCGTTTTTGTGTCATACGCCGACTTTAGCCCAAGCCAGTGGCGCAGCCAGGATTTCGTTTCGGGGGGGTCATCTCCTTCAAAGCGGGCCCCCTAGTGTGCGGGCCCCCCACTCATTTTTCAGAATCTCTCCATATTTCATACACATTCTGCTGAGCGGGCCCCCTTTACCTGCACGATAACCCTGAGCGAGTATGAATCAGAAAATTTGGATAGAACAATAGCTCGGTAATCACCCGGTGTTCAATTTTTACGCAAATTGACCACAACAGAAATATGTATGTTACTATGACGTATGAATTCGTATCTTTCGAGGCCGAAAAGTGCCCCTTCCGCAATATGCATAGCATATATGCAATCGGAACTGTTGCCTGCTTCTGTCGGACAAGATTTAAGTAGGCTCACGTGCCTGTCCTAAGCCATCTATTGGCTGCTGTAGTATGTAGATTATGCCATCATTCTTCTTCATTACGTGAATTCGCTCACAAAAAGTTTTAACCCTCGCCGGCACAGGGGGAGGGGTCGATGCACCCCCTGAGGTTTTTTTTCGCGAATAACTCGCGTAAAAAGCGGCTGATCGCGACGTAACTTTCAGCACCCTCGCGTTGATCAATTTTACACCTACCTACCCTAGGTATTTCATGACCCTGACCCAAATGACTTTTGATCTACTTTCCGAGACCATGTTTGGCCAGAATCGCGGTTCGGCGTATGCCGGCTCGCATTAGCCGCGCGTTTGCAGTCCTTTCGTGGTTTCAAGCGTTCAAACATGTGATTTGATGTTGCTCCCATGCATAAGGGTGATGTCAATGTCACCTGAAGGTCAGGTCAGGTCAGGTCATTGACTTATGATGACCTCGGTACACTTTTTTCAAGTAATGCATGTTTCTGGGCTAGTTTTTTTTAAAAGCTGATTTCGATTTTAGCAACCATTTGAACATTTAAGAAGTAGTTTTGGTGCCTTCGTAACATGTTACGAAGCTGTCAGAGGCGGTTGACACGTAGGTACTACGAATCATGGGTGTAACTTTGTATACTTTCGAGGTCCCATGTGGGACCCCAATGCGAACATTTGGGACCCCAATGGTCGTTTTGGGACCCCAATAGTGGAGGCCCCTGAGACGCACCAGCTACTTTACAAATGGAGGTCCGATGTTCATATAGAAGATTCTCTGTATAAATAGGAGGCCCCTGGGACAAAACGGAGGTCCTGTTGGACAAATGGGAGGCCCCCTGGACAAATAGGAGGCCCCTGAACAAGTAGGGGGCCCCCTGAACAAGTAGGAGGCCCCCTGAACAAGTAGGAGGCCCCCGGAAAACAGGAGGCCCCTGGATAAATAGGAGGCCCCCTGGAGAAATAGGAGGCTCTCTGGACAAGCAGGAGGCCCTAGACAAATAAGAGGCTCCTAGACAAATAGGAAGCCCCCTGGACAAATAGGAGGCCCTCTGCACCAAACAAGAAGCCCCCTGAACAATTAGGAGGCCTCATGGACAAGTAGGAGGCCCTCTGTACAAATAGGAGGCCCCTTGGAAAAATAGGAGGCCCCTGGACAAATAGGAGGCCCTAGAACTAGACAAACAGGAGGGCCCTTTCACAAAAGGAGGCCCCCTGGACAATTAGGAGCCCCCTGGACAAATATGAGACTCCTTTTACAAAAGGAGGCCCCCTGGACAATTAGGAGGCCTCCTGGACAAATAGGAGGCCCTCTGCACAAACAAGAAGCCCCCTGAACAATTAGGAGGCCTCATGGACAAGTAGGAGGCCCTCTGTACGAATAGGAGGCCCATTGGAAAAAAGGAGGCCCCCTGGACAAATAGGAGGCCCTAGAACTGGACAAACAGGAGGCCCCTTTCACAAAAGGAGGCCCCCTGAACAATAAGGAGCCCCTGGACAAATAGGAGGCTCCTTTCACAAAAGGAGGCCCCCTGGACAATTAGGAGGCCCCCTGGACGAATGGAAGGCCCCTGGATAAATAGGAGGCCCCCTGAACAAGTAGTAAGCCCCCTGGAAAAAGAGGAGGCCCCCTAAAAATAGGAGCCCTCTGGATAAATAGGAGGCCCCCTGGACAAATAGGAGGCCCCCTGAACAAGTAGGAGGCCCGCTGGACAAACAGGAGGCCTCTTGGGCAAGTAGGAGGTCCCCTAGAAAAATAACAGGCCCCTTGGACAAATAGGAGGCCCCATGGACAAGTAGGAGCTAGAGGCCCTCTCTACGGATAGGAGGCCCCCTGGACAAATAGAAGGCTCCCTTAACAAAAAGGAGGCCCTTCAAAAAAGGAGGCTCCTGGACAAGTAGGAGACCCCTGGACAAATAGGAGGCCCCTGCACAAATATGAGACCCCTGGTCGAATAGAAGACCCATGGATAAATAGAAGGCCCTTGGACAAATAGGAGGCCCCTGAATTCGTAGGAGGCCTCCTGGATAAAGAGGAGGCCCCCTGAAAAATAGAAGCCCCTGGATAAATAGGGGACCTTCTGGACAAACAAGAGGCCTCCTGGACAAATAGGAGGCCCCCTAGACAAATAGGAGACCCTCTGTAACAGTAGGAGGCTCTCTGTACGTACAAATAGGAGGCCGGCGCTCGACCTGTAGAAGCTTAGCTGTATGCACAAAAAGGAGGCTCTCTGTGCAAGTAGTCGAAGTAGGAGGCTCTCTGTACTATAACTAAAAATAAGAGGCCCCCTGGGCAACTTAGCGGCTACACAAATCGGAGGTCACCTATGAAAAAGCGGGACGCTGTTGCAGTGGCGCGGGAACTTCTTCCAGACTGGGGGGGCTGAACCATAATAGAAATCAACCTAGGGTTGATTTCTCAGTAGCTCAGTTGGTAGAGCGCTGGACTCCGCGTGGTGAGAGCACGCGTTCCCGGTTATAACAGTCCGGGTTCGAAGCGCGACGGGCGCTCGACATTTATGGGCCTCCTGACAGGTATGGTTGCGGTTGGTGGCAGGCCGTAGCCAGGCGAAGTCAGTGAGGGGACCGGCCGTGCGCGGCTATGTGCGCACGTTAAACTTTGGACTCTAAATTCTGCCATAGAACTGGAATTGCGCGATCGGAGGGTAGAGGGCAGGGTCATCGCAACAAGCTTCGCTTAGCGGTGGCTCTGTCCTTGTGAATCCTTCCTATCAAAAGGTTCGGACTAAATTTATATAAAAAAAGGGTACCCCCAAATCTAGTTTTCTCACCGGTTTTAGGCCACTTATTTTTCAGACCTTGGCCTTTTCAACAACAAAAAAAAAAACACGAAAATATTTTCAAAAAGTGAGGTATTCCGTCTCAGCTGAGTGAAGAAATTACCGTTTTGGCAGCCTGGAGTAAAGGTTTTAATCTGCCAAATGAGTTGCCGAGCCAGTGAAATAGGTGGATTTTTCACTTACATGCTTTCTTCCTTTGCGACCCACAACCCCTAATTTGGGGAGGACAAGCTGCCCAACGGTTCCTGGCCTCATGAAACGTTGTGGGGCACCGCCCCCACGGCCGCAGAGTTGTGGAGGCAAGCTTCCCCCACTGCCCCCTCCCCCAGTTCCCGCGCCTATGTATGAATCTATGAAATTATGTTGGTAGATTTCCGATTTCGGTTCCTCCAGCTGGGGGGGCTCAAATACATTACGAGCCCCCCCAGCCGAAAAGCTGGGGGGCTCAGCCCCCGCTAGCCCCCCGGTTCCCGCGCCATTGCGCTGTTGGAATACCTATTTGAATAAATTGTTTTCCTGATATTAAAATTATTTAATCTTAGCCCGCACATGGGGGGGGGGCAGTGGTTGCCCCCCCCCCCAGGGTACTTTTTTCTGTTCTGCACTCAACATTTTGATTGCTAGAAGCCGGATGTTTCGTATAGCTGCTTCTCTATCCTTAGCGTCCACTGAAAATTTTAAGTTTCTGTGGTTTTTGGTTTCGGAGATGTGACCTTATTCTTCAGGTGATGTCATGGCAAATGACAAATACCCAATAGGTATCTTGCGTTGGCTATGGGTCTTGTGAGCTTTTGACACCTTGATTTCGGCATTTTTTTGCCAGTCTTTCCTCCCACCTATCATGGAACATGTTGTTCGATGATGTAGAGATGCCAGGGTCAGGGTCAAGGTCAACCTAGGTCATCTAAAAATATTGCGTTTTAGGCAAGCTGAATTTGCTTTCGTGAAGTTTCTTTGACTGTATTTTTGGTAAAAGCTTCCCAGTTCATGATCTCATGCTATAGGGACACATTCACAATCGGTGCACACATCAGTATACACAGTACACACAGACACACACAGACATACAAACACATATCATTGACCTTGACCTAACTTGACATGAAATGACCACAGCCAGCAAAAACCTAGTCGGATAGTGTGACAAAGAGGTTCTGTTCTAGCTGGCTTGGCACCACAATACGGCAGCGTCATCGGTATATGATGAGCAGCGCACTTGATATCCAACGGTGACCCAAAACAGCAACACTTTTTAGTTTGACCTGACCTGGAAGGTCAACGACTGACCTGAGAAGGTAAAAATGGATATCATTGGGTTCCTCTCTTCCCAAAGAATCTTTTTGGTCTTTACCGCGAAGATCTATCTCCAACAGGAACGAAATGTCGCGGGGAGTGGCAACCCCTCCCCCCCCATGTGCGTTCTAGGATGGGAAAATGGCATGTGAGGGCGAGGGTTAAGCGCTAGCGTCATTGTGTGCCAAGTTATTGGAAAAAACGTCATTTGACCTCAGTTGACCTCATCTGACTTGACCCATGGATAAGTACACCAAATAAAGAAGCGCCAAGTGACATGCTGTTAAAGGGACCCTCCCACCTTCAAAAAAGTTTATGAATTGGCATGAAAGTGATGTCGCTCGGTTCAGAAAGAGCGAAAACGAATATCTACCAAATTTCACCGAAAAATATTCACCGGTTTTCAAGATATTAGACTTTTACTTTTGTTTACTTTTCTGGGATCTCCGCTGTTTCTAGCGACTTTATTTTAGAAGTGCGGCGTTTGCGGCAGATGTTGCGCGCAAATAGCATATACCACCGCGTGCTACAAAACGTTTTAGTCAAACATTTAAAAATCGTTAGATATCTGCGCTGACGTCACACATTCAGAGGGGTATTCCTAAGCATTAGCCCCTCTGAATCAAAATGCTGCAATTTTGAAATTCAATATTTCTGATTTAAGGCATTTCTCGATGTTGTGAGTGCCGAAACCGGTAATTGTGAGCCAGGGACCCCATTTTGGCTATCTCAACTCAAATCTAATGTTAAGGTGGGAGGGTCCCTTTAAGTACTATGGTTTCAAAGCACAAAAGTGATAAAACGAAGCGTATATCTCCAGTATTTTCCGAATTGAATATTTTCCCATAGGCTTAACATTACGACGTAATGACCTCTAACTGACCTCAGGTCAGTGACATAAAAAACGGACTATATGTTATACAACTCGGCGAATTTGCACATACTGAAAGTTTGAAGGAAATCAGTCCAAAACTGTGAGTTGGACAGGTGCATAAAGAAAATTCAAATTGGACCATGACCTTGTACCGGTTTTTCTGACCTGGTGACCTGACCCAAGGTCACCCGAACCTGAAATTTTAAGGTCTTATGTAAAAAGGCTGCCCCATATAGGCTGTGCCAAATTTCGCTATCTTTGAAAAACTTCAGGGGGGTTGCATCAACCCCCCTGCCAGGGCGAGGGTTCATATTTTAAAAAAGTCAAATCATAGCATCCGGGCTGTGACGAAAAATAAGTGACCTAAATCCGATGAGATACTAGATTTGGGGGTACCCTAGGTTTGGCTTCTGAGCCACTGGTCCCCCAGTGAAACTTTCTTAGAGGAGGCCCTGGCGTCGTTCGTAAATTACCGCTTCCGCAATTGGAGGCCCCTAATTGCTTGGAGGCCCCCACTAAATGGAGGCCCCCTTGGACGTTTGGGACCCCAATGGTGATGTCAAAGTTTCACCCATGCTACGAATACCCGGCAGGACCCCTACTGGCTGACATGACCTGACCTGACCCGACCTGGCCTAAATGCATAAAGACATCATCTGTGATCAAAACTAACATAATATTCGTGATCAGCACCCCGACAAAAACCCTATAGCAGCCACATTTTACGACGTTCTAGCAGGTCCCGAATGTTTTTTCCCAAACCAAAATGCTTAGCCGTCAAAAGACAAACGACCGAAATGGATACATGACCCACGGAGTCACGGACACAAGACCAACCAAACGCCCACCGATCGAAAATACCCCTTATTCGCGTTGCGGAGCAAGGTCACCCTAGCGGGCCCCATCCACCCGGGGGGCCCGGGCCCCATCCACAGGGGGCTGGTCCCCGTCCACACGAGGGCCCGGGCTCCGTCCACCCGGGGCTCCGGGCCCCGTCGTCCACCCGAGGACCCGGGCTCCGTCCACCCGGGGCTCCGTGGCCCGTCCACCAGGGGCCCGGGACCCGTTCTCCCGGGGGCCCGGATCCAATCCACCCGGGGGTCCGGGCCCCGTCCACCCGGACCCCGACCCCATCCACCCGGGGCCCGGGCCCCGTCCACCCGAGGGTTCGGGCCCCGTTCTCCCGGGGGGCCCGGGCTCCGTCCACCCGGGGCTCCGGGGCCCGTCCACCAGGGGCCCGGGCCCCGTTCTCCCGGGGGCCCGGGTCCAATCCACCCGGGGCCCGGGGCCCGTCCACCCGGGGCCCGACCCCATCCACCCGGGGGTCCGGGCCCCGTCCACCCGGACCCCGACCCCATCCACCCGGGGCCCGGGCCCCGTCCATCCGAGGGTTCGGGCCCCGTTCTCCCGGGGGCCCGGGCTCCGTCCACCCGGGGCTCCGGGGCCCGTCCACCAGGGGCCCGGGCCCCGTTCTCCCGGGGGCCCGGGTCCAATCCACCCGGGGCCCGGGCCCCATTCACCCGAGGGCCCGGGCCCTATCCCCACGGGGGCCCGGGCCACGTCCACCTGGGCTCCGAGTCCAGGCCCCGTTCTCCCGGGGGCCCGGGCCCTATCCACCCGGGGGTCCGGGCCCCGTCCACTCGGGACCCGGGGTCCGTACTCCCGGGGGCTTGGGCCCCATCCACCCTGGGGGCCTGGAGTCTGGACCCATCCAACGGGGGGGGGGGGGGCCGGACCCCATCCACCGGGGCCCGGGCCCTATCCACCCGGGGGCCCGTACCCATCCAAGGGGGCCCGGGTCCCATCCACCCAGGGGGCCCGGGCCCGTTCTCCCGGGGGCCTGGGCCCCATCCACCCGGGGCCCGGGCCCCGTCCACCTGGGGCCCCAGGCCGAGCCCTCACCCGTGGTGTCCCAGTAGGCATTTCTCGAAGCGGGATCGTCCGATTAGATTAGGACCTCTCCCCCCTCTCTCTCTCTCTCTCTCTCTCTCTCTCTCTCGAGCGGGCCCCTGACAGAAATTTCGGGGGGGTCAGCTGACCCTCTGACCCCCCCTGGCTGCGCCACTGGCCCAAGCCCTAGCCGACTTTAGCCCGACTAAAAATCTCGGGCAATCCGCACTTGAGCCTGCTTGGGCCCGGAGCAAAATTGCTGGCTGGGACCTTAGGTCACGCATATAAAAAATCCGAGATATACAAATTGGAGGCACCCATAACATCATGTTATCCACCAAGTTTGAAACCTCTCTGACAAACACTGCAGGTTGGACATGATTGCAAACTTTTTTTAGGCTTGGTCAGTTAACTTGACCTAGTGACCTGACCTGACATGACCTGGGGTCAAAAATTTCACACATTGTCCAAAATTGATGTACCAAAAGCTACCCCAAGCGGCGCGGCTCTACGCGCCGCGGTTTTTTATTTATACGAAAAAAACGCGACAGGGTGGTAACATATGCCCCCCCCCCCTCCACTGGGGCGAAGGTTAAACGAAATTTGCCGAAAAATTTCGCTATTTTTTTAGATCTCGCGAAGCTTCCAATATGGTCACTGTTTGAATTGATCAATTTCACATCAATGCACGCCCACTATTCTTATTGCTGCCCCGTCTGCCAGGCTTCTCTCTTGTCCTTATCAATTCCCCAGTTCTAGCACTGTCCTCTGGTGTGCGCTGTTCTATTGATCGTTACGTTTCTCTGTACCTCCCTCCCTTCCAGGGATGTATGATTATCCCTTTCTCCTCCATTTACGCACTCTCGCTTACTCGTAAGTTACTGACTATTTGAAGAACTAATCACTTTTCCATTCTTCCCCCACTCCCCTATCCTCTTCATCTCACTATTTCACTTATACAGGGTGACACAAAAAAAGCGGTCATCACCAAAATTCGAATAACTTCGGAAGTTTTATTCAGATCATCACCAAACTTCGGCCACTTTAGGTCACACCTATGTAGCATACATTCACCAAGTTTCAAGTCTTCACTACGAATACTTTTAGTACAGTGTGTGTTTTACTGACGCTCTACAATGTGCTCCAGGTGAGCGCCCCGGCGCTGCAGGGCGTAGGCACACCTGCATCCGGCGGGCAAAGTTGTCGATAACCCGATGGCTGTGCACTTGACAGAGTGCAATGGCCTCTGGAGACAGTGCTCAGGGGGTGTGCTACCCCTGAAACGTTATTCTTATCGGGTTATCGACAACTTTGCCCACCGGGTGCAGGTGTGCCTACGCCCTGCAGCGCCGGGGCGCTCACCTGGAGCACATTGTGGAGCGTCAGTAAAACACACACTGTACTAAAAGTATTCGTAGTGAAGACTTGAAACTTGGTGGATGTCTGCTACATAGGTGTGACCTAAAGTGGCTGAAGTTTGGTGATGATTTGAATAAAACTTCTGAAGTTATTTGAATTTTGGTGATGACCGCTTTTTTGTGTCACCCTGTATCTTCCTCACTAACCTTTGTTGCCCACTGTTTTGGTCGCTGTCCTGTTTGTATGGCTGGATATCGGTGATTTCAGCGGTACCTCCAGTAAAGACAGACAGCTGTTTCTCCACATCCGCCTGTGAACAGACACTTGTGTTAGCAGAAACAGCTGCTAACGTACACTTCGCAAACAGAGGTGCACGTGAATTTACGTGAATATTCACTCGTGACTAGTGTTTTTTTATTCCGCTAGGACGTGCATAGAGTAGCACAGGAGCTGACGTAGATACAGTGTATGTAGGTAGATGTAGAATTAGTTTTTTTTTTGCGAACACAGATCAAATCCATCAATTACAGTAACTTGGAAAAATACAGCTGAAATACAATTCAAAAATAAAAAAGAACTCAATAATGCCTTAGAGTGCAAAATGCTTTCGTTTTTCAAGAAATATGAACACAATATTGATTATTAGAGTGCTAGGCTATTGAGCTAAACTAGCCGTCTTTACGACGGCAATCTGGTACACATTTGGTACAGATTAGCTGCAGATTTGGTGCAGACTTAGCCAAATTAGGTGCATTTGACAGACAGCCCGTCGTAAAAACAGCTATTACCGCCCCATTCCCAACGTGTTCCGCTTGCCACTCACCAGATTTCGATTGACGCTGTCCACATCCTGTTTCACTAGAAACGTCATGATGGTTTCGACCCGGTCTTTTCTGTAGATGTGTACTGGTACTTCGCTGAACAGCTGCGGTTCACCTGGCGACGGAAGTGACGGGGATTGCTGAGTGGGCAATTGACAAATATTGACGGCCTGGAAGTAGCAGTAGTAAAATAGCACAAAACAGTAGCACATAATTTAATTTCTGGATACACTTGTTTGACCTATAATAGTGATTACATGGACTGACTTGGAATATTGACAATGTGTAGGTGGGGTAAATAATCAGTATTAGGTACACATATTTCATCTGTGTGCAAGATGGAAAGGCAGGAATGTCAGGCAACTCGCATTGTTAAATCAAATTTGCAACGTAAATTATAATTCCCACAAATATTCAGTGTGCTCATTTTACGTTAGATTTTGCTTTTTCAATAAACAGTCCACCTACCAGCATCACATTATCCCACTTATCAATGTTTATTCATCTCACTGTCCCACTAACCATCATCATGGACCTTGACTTTCAGCTCTATCCTGCCTTCCACCCGGTCACTGCCGCTCTTTTCAAATGACAGTGGTTCGCTGTGCGGCAGCCGGCGAGGATCTCGATCCGAGCCAGCTCCTTCTGTGAGCTCCATCGAGACTGGCTTCTTGACGCGGATCTCGCCTGGAAGAGTAAGGGATTATATTACGCCGATAGCACGTGCGTTTTACCATGGAGACTGGCTTCTTGACACGGATTTCGCCTTAAATGGGGGGGGGGGGGGTAAGGGGATCATTATAATCCAATAGCACTCGTTTTTTCCATCGAGTTTCGTGAGTTTTTTAAGCAGTTTTCGCCTGAAAGCCAGGACCGTGAGGGGCTGTATTACAAGCGAAATCAATTGCATTTTAACCCGCGCCCTGGTGGGGTCTGTTTATAACGCGACCTGGTGGGGGGGGGGGGGGGGCTATTTTTTGCCCCCCTCGTATCTCCGAAACTACTGGACGGATCCGCAAAATTCAAACGGCGTTCGATAGCCCTGTCAAAGTTGTCAAGGGAAACCAAATTTTATTGACCTCGAGGTCACCGATGACGTCACAGGTCAGGTCAAATAAAAAATGTTTCACCGTTCACGGGGCTTCTAGGGAAAGCGCTATAACACCGAGTAAAACGCATTTTGTCGAAAATCAGCGATAAGACGTCAGTTGTCTAGTACATATGTTGCTATTAGAGGTCACTGGTCATACCAGGTCAGGTCACAGGTCAGGTCACCAAAGGTCACCAAGGGTCACCACATGGACCCAACTTTACTAAGGTTGTGCGATGCATGTTTTATGGCCAGTTTTTCATTTCCAACCCAATGGTGTTGGTTATAAGACCATCAGGTACGGTTTAGGTCACTTTCTGGTGGAGGTCAGGTCAAGGTCAGGTCAAAAAAGGTCAAATTTCAAAGTTGATATTTTTGCATAAAATGGGTATCGATTCGATGCAGCTCGTCACGGGGAGTCTAATGGTGGTCTTTGTTTTGCACTACGAGGTCTAGAATTGCTAAAAATTGAGTTTGAAAATTTGACGTCATCAATTTTGAACAGTTTTTCGCTATAACTTCGCCAAAAAAAAGAGGTATCAATCTAAAATTTGGTATGTGGACGGAAGGCGGTAAGGACTATCACATATATTCCGGTTTTTTGCGAAATTCAAAAAACTTTTTGGATTTTTTTACTATTATATCCCAAAAATCTATTTTTTGATTTTTGGGGGTCAAAATAAAAAAATTCAAAGATCCGAGATAGCAGTTTTGTAGCCCTGTCAATTCTACAGCTTTTATGTCCTAAACATTTTTCTGTATTTGCAAAGCTATAGGCCTGACAGCTCTTCCCGCGAAACCCTTTTTTGGGTCGAAAACGGCAGAACATGACGTCACTCTGACGTCATTTCCGGCCAACCTATCATAGCTTTTGGAAAAATTTTTGGTCACAATGTGTAAAATTGATGTCCGGGAGGGTACTGAAAGTTTGGTGACGATCGGCGCAGCGGTTCTGGAGATATATCGAAAAGTCTGGAGGGGGGGGCAAAAATAGCCCCCCCCCCCCCACCAGGTCGCGGGTTAAATGATTGTGGTGTATGGAGCGAATGGGAAAAGGGAGATGTGCTGGGCTGTGCCCACACGGGGCACGTGCTGACCGGCTGACCGTCTGTGACGTCAGAGGTCAGCGGGGTCACGGTGGCGGGCGGCCGGATCGAGTGTGGAAAATACAGAGCGCAAACCGCAGCACCCGCGTGTGGACGTGGATCCAGGACACAGAGGGCATAGGAGGTAAAAAAAAAATGCCCTCCATTCATACAGTAGCAAACTTGAATGCATTTTGCTTGTCGAGGAGTTGAAAAGTCAAGTGTGAAAATTGATAGCAGTCTCATTGCATAGTGATACCTCTTCTTTGCTGCTCACTCGTTTTGTTTATCTATATTACTATTTGAGGAGGGTGCGTCTGTCCGTTACCGAGGTCCCGACTTGGTGGTGCTTTGCGTGGACTACAGGCCAGACCGTTGCACCTAGCCCGGTGAAATTTGCACAACTTATAGATCAAGGATGCGCGACGTGCCTTTGAGGGGTCTCAGCTCGATCGGATTGATAGGGAGCGCGTGGCGCGTGCTCAAAAAGTGCAAATTCGCGTCATAGACTTTACATGCATAAATCGGCGTGCGAAATCGGGCGAAAACGGCTAATTTTGACCGACACGGGTCCAGTTCGCGTGCAATATCTTGGTGACCAGGGGTCCGACCGGCACGAGGAAAACAGCATCGTGTACAGAATTGAACGGGCTATTGAATGGTGTGCAATGCAGAGGATAGCACGCGCCACGCGCATCGGAGAGGGCACTTTTATTTGAAAAATTGCGGTTTTTGAGGGATTTTGGAATTAATTTTATTTTTAGGTGACCGTTAATTGGAGCGAGTTGAATCAACGCCTATTTGCAAGAGAAAGGTACCGCCTCTCATATAAAAATTGTGAAAAGCTGATTGATCCAAATCAAGGTGGTGCAAATCACAGGAGAAAATGGTGTTTGTCAATTTTGTGCCACTTTATTAATCACACGGGGTTTGCTGCATAACCTGATACCTTTGGCAATTGAATATGGTACCATTGGATAGAGCATTCAATTCTGTCCAATATTCACTCTTAATTTTTGCATAATGAGCAACAGTATTCTTAAAAATATAAATGTTCCAAACCATTACATTGTCATTTTTAGCGAAATTCATCGATGGCCCTCAAAAGACTTCATGCCAGTTTTCGAATCATGTAGAACGCATGATAATACGACACGGGCACCTCGATGCGATGTATCTTTTTTATTTTATTACAAAATGCTTGGCCGTCAAAGAGCAATCGAACGAAATGGATACCAACCAAATCGACACAGACCAATACAATACCCACGGGTCAAAAACAACCCTTCTTCGCGTTGCGGAGCACGCGGGTAACCCTAGTTCGCACCATTTACGTGAAACTTTGGGTGAAGGCGCAGGTGGTAGGTATGTTTCGTGTTACTCTAATATGGTCAAGCAATGCACCTGTGTTTTACTATTATGTGTAATCACGTTGATAATTTCCTGATAACGCCTTATTTGTTTGTGTTCCGTATCTCAATGGTGTCTTATCTACCTGCATTGCCATGTTTCATTTACCTGTGTTCTGTTTACGCATCAATGGTCATAGCTCAGTTACCTGACTGGTCATCATATATCCGTAACCATGCCTGTGTCTCGTATTCGGATCAATGCTCTCTGATTTACCTGTAACAGGGTATCAGAGAGCATGCATCAATGATCTCTGCTTTACCTGTATCACGGTATCCGAGATCATTAAGGTCTATATATAAACGGTAAAAAAACGGTATAAAGGTCATGTATCACTGCTCTCCGCTTTACCTGTATCACGGTATCCGAGATCATGCATCAATGCTCTCTGGTTTACCTGTATCTCGGTTGATGGAGAAATGACCGGACCATTTTCCCCCTCCCTCAAGCCGGTAGGTAAGTTTGCTGTTCGATCCCGAGTCTCCGTCTTCCGCCTGGGAACAGACGATGACGTCATAGGATGTACAAATTCATGGACAAAATAGCATGCATTCAAATAGCATACATTCATGGACAAATAGCACCCATATAGCGGAATGCATAAGGGAAATGGGACGACAGTCAAAACATTGAATTATCCCGTCGTGAAATATTATCTATATCCTAACGACACTCCCTGAAATAGTAAATGTAGACAGGACCGAACCGAATTAGTTTATCGTTCATCTTTAGTAATCGATGAAGCAAATCTGACAACTTAGAAGACATATAAAAACCGTCGGAAATCAATAAGGACAAAATAAAGAGCGTTGGCTGCGCAGCGGCTCGTTCGAGTTCCTCGACAGTTCGTGATCTAATTTCAACGTTTTTCCTTGAAACATGGCATAAGTCAGTATAATCAATAGCACTTCTTATAACCTGAAATATCAAATAATAAGCATGCACATCCTCACTAATAGTTACGTCAGCTGAAAGGCTTCGGCATATCTTCAGTCTTTCGAACATTTCCTTCCCTTCCTTTCAGCTCATTCCTCTCCCTTTCCGTGCTAACTGCTATCATCGTCTCTTCCACCTCCCTCTATCCCCCCTGTCCTTTCTCTTCTTCCTTCCTCCTAACTCCTCTTATCTCTACAGTCTACTACTTCTACCCCAATTTTACCTCCCATTCCTCTTCTCAATCATTCCTCTTCCCTCGTATCCCCTACTGTTTTTCTCATTTCTCCCCTTTCCTTCTTCTTCTTTCCCTTTATCCCCTCTCCTTTTCCTCCCATCCCTCTCCAATCCTCCTTCCTCACCTCTCTCTCTCTCTCTCATCTCTCTCCTCTCTCTCTCTCTCTCTCTCTCCTCTCTCTCCATCTCTCTCTCTCTCTCTCT
>NW_024883785.1:0-43343 GCF_019059575.1 Amphibalanus amphitrite
TGTTACATGCATCCACTTTAGATTCTCTAATTTATACATTGACATTCACTTATTGCAATTAGCGATGTGTAACCTAAAACATTTCCATTCAGACCGTGAACAATAAAAAACGACTCGTCTTCTCTCTCTCACCGTGGCCTTGGTGGTAGATAGGCCAGACAGTGGATCCTCCCGTTGATCCTGATGACGGCCTCCACCGGCTCCAGCAGCTGCTCGCTAGGCGGCGTCTTCGTCTGGGGAGGGACCGGAGAGACACGTCAGCACGTGGACTCGTCACAAACTCACAGTGGAGTGAGTGAGTGGGATAAAATCAAGAATAAACTGAATTGGGTCTTGTAAAATCATTGCGAAATTAGGTACCCGAAGGTTGTTTCTTCATTAGACAAACACTATTCTTTAGAATTGTGTTTTTCTATTGAAAAACAAACTGAGGGTGTTTCCATTTCGGGATAGGATTCGTGTTTGGTGCAGCGAATTGGGGCACCTTGCACCGTTCGCACACGAACCGATAGATTTTGATTAAATTTTCAGGGCAGCTGCCCCCACAGATTATCTACCACGAAACACCCTCAGCTAAGAATATAATTATTTTTCTTGCACGTGGCACGTGCACGTGTTTAGGCCCATAGGCTTCAACATTAGGACGTGGATAACATGTATTACAGCTTAGTTGACACCAAGTTTTCACTTCTCAACAAGCCATGGCGACATCGGTTTCAACGTGTCGGTCATCGCTCTTTGCTTAAATATACAGATACACATACTGAACGAAAACAACGTCTTTAACAAAATAAATTAAGTGGTACTGAGTCATCAAGCGATAACAAAGATTCAATAGACAAAAGAGTCAATAGACTGTCGGAAATACCGACATTTGTGACGACAATAATTCCGATTTCCGATAACGTGAAACGTGTAGTTTTATCTCACTTTACAATTTTAAGCAGCAGACACACATAATTATATTATTTACCAAAACCATAAAAACACCACCAAATGAGCTTTCGGCAGCACAAAACTCATCCACGCAACACTCACCGTGTCATAGAGTAGATCGAAGGCGAACGTTTTTCCGGCTGATTTTCCCGGTTTCTCGTCATCTCCCGACAGGAGAGCGTCTCCGTCGACCAGTTTTCCGTCGACGAGACAGCTGGCGTCCGCCAGGGACGAGAGAAACGGCTCTAGAGACGTCTGGTGACAAAAACAAAACGGGTGGGGGATTGTCACAGCACTGATTTTCAGCTAGGCAGCCACGAGTGAGAATAAAACGATGCAACAGAAGAGCAAACGACGCTGGTAGTACCAGGTAGAAATATCTTAATATGACCAACATCAGTAACTTTTCAATGAAGTACCATAACCTGTGATAAGATCGTGACTTCGTGACAATAACCTCTGTTCTATGACTAGTCATCACCAGCTTTCACAGAATACAGCTGTATGTCTCCTCTATGAATTTAAATAACCTGGTTAAGATTGACCTGTCACTGAAGCATACTCCGATAATTTCCAAAGCCGTCGAAGACCACTCTATCACCTGACCTGACCTGTCATCATATACCACTCTCTGACTTACTATAACCTCTCACTGTAGACTCGTCTCTGACTCACCATAACCTGTCGCAGCAGACTGGTCTCGGCCGCCAGGACGCCCACTCCGGCTGTCACCTGAACAGAGAGGGCGCTCTGCGCGCGGTGCCAGCGCACCTCCTGGAACCGCCACTCGGCCGGTCGGAGGGACGAGGTCAGGCTGGAGAGCTCCAGCGAGCGGCATGTCACCCTGTAAGGGCATAGGTCAAGGGTCATGGAACATGACACACTACTGGTTGGAGGACATAGGTCAAAGGTCATGGAACATGTGAGTAATCAAAATCAAGGCCCTAAAACTATAGCCGAAATGGTTACAATGCAATATCATGTGTGAAAATCAGCATCATGTCGCCTTGTGATGAAATATGACTTGCTTCTGCATGAAAATGGAGAGCAGTACAATGCTTCAAGCAATAGGAATCTAGACGCATAAAAAGGCAAAATATAAATGATAACATCCAAAATACACCGACAAACATGAGAGAAACATCCCACAAGCACGTACTTTTTGGTCCTCGGATCGAGCAGTGCCACGAGCCTTTCGTCAGTCTCCGTATCGTGCAGCTGCGGTAGTTTCTCTAGCGCCCGATAGATGGCAGTGAGAGCCGAGCGCAGCTGAGTCTCGTGTGACTTGAAGAGGTCCGGGGAGGCCACAACGAACAGACCGAGTATATCCATACCACCGGGCAGCAGCTGAATGACCTATAGGGGGGGGGGGGATGTTCCATGATTCACTGGAAGTACATAAGGTTAGAGGATTTACATAGCATGCTACAGTAACCAGTAACCACAGATGAATGAGGGATACGGGGGGCCACCCCAAAGCTCTGAAAGCTTTGGGATGGCCCCCCTTCCCAAAGCCCATCCCAAAGCTTCATGTGACATGGTCACATGAAATAAGGTAGACACTGTTTGGGCAGCAATCATGTATCAAGATGACAATGGTACACTGTACAGAAATTGATTTCCTAACTCCGCATAAACTATCATTCAGCAAGAAGCTATACATGTGAGCAGCTTTACAGGAAATACAATGTTTGGTGTCTACATACAAAATGTCAGCAGAAAGAATAATCCTAGCCACACTTTAACTACCTATGAAATCAAGGTAAAATGTATCTTACTCAGTTGCATCTTACTCAGATAACTCACCAGGTGAGTGAGTTACTCAAAGCCCTAGCCTAGCAGTTCAACGAAAGTCTGTGAGAAAGTGTCGACAGTCATTGTGCCAACACATACAAAACCAGCTGGCACAAGTGTTTCACCTCATCACAGGGCCAACGGGCAATTGTGATGTCCACTACATATATGAATACAATGAAAGCAATGAATGCAAATAAACACACAAATGAATAATATCATATGGTTATAGGAGTGGCTACCTGCTTGGCATGTTTGGCGATCCAAGAGTCATTCACTGGAGAATCACTGGCTGCCTCGGAAGGTGGTGTGCAGCATAGATGGGCCACAACTGCCCGGCCTGTGGTGTTCTGGAGAACAAGGGGGAATGGAACAATTAGCATTCAATATTAACTGAACATTGATCACATCGTATTCTGATTCAATGACTGTCACTGTCTCACAAGGAAAAAAGGAACAAAAAATGTCTAAATTTTAACCAACCAATATGCAAACCCACTTCTACTGGCAATTACAATGCGGCCAAAGACGAGGTGCCATTGAATACGTAATTCAACAACAGGTCAAGGTATTCAGAATACAGCAGTTTTTACTCAAATATGTCAGAATATCCACAAATGATCATGATTTGTCACAAACTGGCCCCCGACCCTCACAGCCTTACCTACCATTTTATTCTCATTTTGATATGAATGACCAACAACCGATGTAAAAAAATATGATTTCATCTGCAAGTAGTTTCCATTGAAAAACATTATCATGCTAATTGAACTCATCTGATTATTTCAGCAGAAATAAAAACTAAAACAAGCTTTAAATCAAATTTAAATGAATTCTTACCTGACCAATAATGAGACCATACTTCGCTCCAGAACCCACAAGTGTCTTGACTTCTGACTCTAAATATTTTTCAGCAACAACTGTTCTACCCATCGTAACAAAGTGTCGTCCTAACCTCCTTTATTATTTTCTTAAAAATAGCCCCACAAAAACAAAAACATCCACGCGAACGACAGCTGCTAAGATGCGTTGCGCTTACGAAGCATGTCGCTCATTATTGAATCAATAAGAGCTACCAAGTTTAGCTACCAAACACCAAAAAACTTTACCAATCATCTACGTGCTCTTTAGCGAAATTATGTTTCGGCACAGAAAATTGCTTTGGAAATTGGAAGTCAAAATGATGTGATATTAGGCTAAGACCTAGCCGTATGATGTAAACCTACACATACATTGTTGCGTTGAAAAGTGAATATGGGGAATCCGAAATTGCACTCTGGGATTCCGTTTTTATACAATTTGAATGTACCCAAGGTACTTTCGAACAGGGCTGTGAATAAATATGGATTTACGGTGACTCCGACTCAAACTCCTCCTGCCCTTCCAAAAATCAACTCCGACTCCGGGCAGAAGTGTTGAATCCGACCGACTTCGACTTGTACGACTCCAACTCCGCAGCCCGGCCTTGCTAAGGTTGCGCCTGCGGAGTCATGGATTTATTCGGTGACTTTGACTCCGACTTCCCGGCTCTTGCTCGCTCCAAAATCGTCTCCCGCTCCGACTCCGAGTCGATGAATTTTCGGTGACCTCGCTTCCGACTCCGACTTCCAAAAACCAACTCCGACTCCGACTCCCGGTCTCCGGGCAGTACTGTCGACTCCAACTCCGACTCCGACTCTGCAGCCCTGTCCGAGTCTGCGGAGTCTATGGATTACCGGTGACTCCGACTCCCACTCGGGCTCCGCCGGTTTCCAAAATCGACTCCGACTCCGATTCCGACTCCGCTAAGAATTGTCGATTCCGGCCGACTCCGACTCTGACTCCGACTCCGACTCCGCAGCCCTAATGGAATTTATCGCCATTGTTGACAGAAGTCCTGTCCTTGATTTCACTCAGTTTGCACAGCAAAGCACCATCTCCACTTTATCGAACACTTCTTCACCTGCTCGTGCACAACACGTGCCGTCCTCTAATTACCTCCCTCATTACCCCCCCCCCCCCCCCTCCTCCTCCTCCCCTCACCCTGTCCAAAGCCGCCCGGCGCCTCCCGTCCTTCCCCTCGCGGCGACACGGCGGGGAGGGGAAGGGAGGCAGAGCGGCACCCAGGAGAGAGGGGGGAGGGAGAGAGGAGAGTGGGTCAATGAGGCCTGCACAAGCACACCTGTCTTTAGATTCGCCGCTTCAGTTCGTATAGGGGTGGTAAGGCGAGTTGGTAATGGGGTGCGAAACAGGTGAGATCATTTCGCGCGGCGCCTGGCTGGCGCAGCGTTTTTACACCTCACCTGTGCATTCTATAGAAAGCACAGAACACCGCAAGACTGTGCACCTATGGATAAGTCTACAGAGAACACCTCAATAACACAACAACACAGGACGGCGGTTATCTTGACCACCGCGGATGTCGCGTATATTCAAAATAAAGTCATTTGATGCATTGCTCAACGTTTAAAGAAATATTGGCTACTGGTTACTCTAGCAGATGATGAATCAATCTGCTGTGTAAGGCAGGCTCCAGGTACCAGCGCAAGTAACAGTTAGGTGTAAATACTGCAAATATCGACTTCGGACACCGTTTGATTTTCATGCAGCTACGCATGGTTGAGGTATCATCGCAATAGCAACTTTCCCGTGCTCCGAAGATTCCCTGCTACTGCCTAAGGACAGGACCGTCTTGGGCCACTCTTTAGGCCACTCACTTGTAGTCTATTTTCCGCGGGTGTTGCCTCCTTCCGAGCTATTTTTGCGGTCCGGTTCAAAAACATGTTTTTATCCACGGGTGCCGATCGTCTTGGGACGTCCGTCCCGCAGACCCGTAATAAATCCGGGCGACCGCCGGCCGGCCTTATAATCAATCCACGGATAATTATCGACTAATTTAGACCACGCCATCGATATTTTATGCTCTCGTTTGGGAAACTAGAGATTAGATAGCGAAATTTTGGCCTGCATTCGGCAGGACGTCGGTCCGGTTTGGATCCGCTGAGGCAGGACGGCAGACGGGTTTTTGTGAATTGATTTTTGGGGAAAACGAGTAAAAATCTGTCGAGGTCAAATTTAAACGCGCCGCGGAGGGCTTCATTTCGAAATGGGTGATTACGGGTTCAATTATTATGGTCGGGCACTGGGTTGATTCAAGAAAGAAAATAAAGCACCAGCAATTGTCGTTGGATGTAAGCAATGGTATGTTTGAGCAGCCCTACTAGGAATTGTGTTTCATTGAATCGTTTTATTAATGTTCATTAAAGGGAGATAACGAGCTTTCTTTTTTCTTAAATAAAAATTACTCGACATCTATACTATTTCTACTGTAGTTTCTATAAAATATGAAAATTTCCTAGCACATTTTCGTATGTGAAAAAGGTTTTTATTTTTGCAAAAAAGAAGCAGTACTTGCAGTACTTGTAACACCCACCGAAATGCGTTGTCCTTCTCTATAAAAAAGTCGCAGTATATGGCGCTTTTGTTTCAAACAGCGACGCTTGGGTTTTTGTTATGTTATCGCCTTGTCGTTGCTTGGTTGTAAGGATTCTACTTTGAATTAGAGTTAATTCGGTTTAGAATTAATTAGATTCTAATTCGGGGGTACACAGTGCCTACTCTTCTTTGTTTCCAAGTATTATTTTGCGCCACAAATGAACGGCAAGCGCCAGAAACGCAGCCAAATCTTGCGATTGCGACTACGAAATTCATTATTTTGGCCTCAGAGCCTGAAGCGAAAAATACAAGCATATTTATTTCAAAAAGACTTAAGGTTTGTCGAACGGTGTTATGAGAATTTTGATAACAGTACTGCATAAGTTTTTCAGTGATGCCGCAAAAGTGTTGTATCTATCTTCTTTTATTGTGCAGTCGGCGGGACCGATTCAAAATTGAGTCGTTGCTACTAAAATAGCAGCATATGGCGACAGATGATGAACAGGAAAAATAGTTGCGTAAATTTAGACATAAACCACCCCCAAACCATGAATATCTTTTGAAGGCTAGACGACCATTAACTAACTAGATGTGATGAAGATCAAATGTAATGAATACGCTCATTTTACAAAATTACATGCAAGTACCAAAAAGTGATGTAAGTACTTATTCAACGGTCATTTTCAGCGCTCCCCGCTAACGTGACTTCAAGTTGAGATATTTGCGGCAAGGTACCGAATTGAGCAAAATGGTTTTAATTTACATTATAACTTGTTGTGTTTTGTCAGAAAATGGTCCTAACTCAGATTTTGTGGAAAAGGGTCATAACCTCCCTTTAATATGCAAATAATGCAGCTAATCATGTTTATTTGGGAGACTGTGATGCTCAATGCCACTTCCCATTAACCCGCGCACTGCTGGGGGGGGGGGGGTGTTTGAACACCCCCTTGTGGTTTTTCGCGAATATCTCAAAAACAACGGCGTGGAGCTCCGCCGTTTTTGGTACACCTTATCATATATCAATTCTACACATGTTGTGAAAATTTCAGACCAAGGTCATTCAAGGTCAGGTCACCAGGTCACTTGAAGTGACCTCACCTCATAAAAAGTTTCAATGTCTGTCATAGCTACACCGAGTGACCGATCGTTTTGAAACTTTCAGCGATTGGTAAGAGCAATAGCATGTACAAAATGTATATCTCAGAATTTTGATATCGATGACCTAAGGTCAGGTCAATTTTGCGACCTCCCCATTATAAGTCAATGGGAGAAAATTGAAATGCGCCTCTTTTGGATGAAAGACATTATAAACACTCCCAAGCACCGAATTACAAGTGGTTTAGACACACTGAACATGAAAATGGTGTCCGTGACCCTTGTTTATGCCCTGAGGTCATCTTAGGTCACGAATGGTATCTAACAGTTTTTCGCAAATAACTTTTGATAAAGGCATGCTAGAGCGATGAAAACGTCCTAGATGTGTTCAGCTCGACGATACGGATCGACTGATATGCAACATGACCCTTTCCGGTCAGGTCATGACCTTGACCTGAGGTCAAATTTTCAAGTTGACCTTTCAAGGTCCAGTTATAGTTCATTCGATGCGTCTTGACGAGAGGAACACGATGCCGGTAAAAGTAAGCTCGTACAAGGCTTGGGTCAAAAGTTATTGCAGAAAAACTGTTTCCGAAAAAAATCGGCTATTTTTGCAGTTTTTGCCCCCTGCAGGCAAAACCGTTGACGTTAGGTCAAATCTGAGAGTATTATTCAGAAAGGGCGTTAATAGGGCTATCGAATGCGCTTTTCCGCGGCGCTGTAGCTCTATTGGTTCCCGAGTTATGCGTTGGCTTCTTGGAAATTTTCGACATTCGACCTGGAAATCGGCGAAATTTTGCCTTCAATGACCTCTGATGGCCTGACCTTTGACCTGAACAAAAAATTGACCGAAGTGATTTCGTCATTATTTTTGACGCTCTTTCGAGCGCCGCCTTCCGCGTATCGCTACGTGGCCCAGGAGACGAGTTACAAGGGGGGGGGGTGTTCAAACACCCCCCTCCCAGCAGGGCGTGGAAATCCAGGACCCCCAGCCGGGCGCGGGTTAAAATATCATCATTTATTTGTTAAAATTGAGGCAATCAAAAGCTGACTGAATCCAAGGATCACTCATCAAAATTGCGTACAGTTCAAGTCTAAACAGATGATAAATTAGACATGCGTTCTGAAAGAAAACTCTCATCCTGACTATTTTCATTATGCAAATGAGATGTATTTTCCCACGCTCTCGAGATTACTCCTCCCACCGGAAAGCGTCCGTTTCCGGCGGGGAATCTCGGCCTACCGGAGCGGAAGTGACGTCACAAACTATTCTCTGAAGGTCACGCGCGTACCGCAAATTTTCGACTGAAGAATGTAGCTCAACGCCAGCCGAGAAGAAAGCCATCTTTGAATTACGCGTGGTTTTTCCCCAAGGTTCAAACAAGGCTTTTGAAGTCACGTACGTAATCAAAATACTCTTGACAAGTTAGCGCTTTCAATATCCCCGAGGATATTTGCAGTCCCTATTTCAGGCAATACTGTGCTTTGATCCTAAAAAATCAATCAAACTCTGAACTCAATCTGCGCTTTGTCAATTGCCGGTGGCCAAAGCCTCCTGGCATTTGTAAAAAAGAAAAACACAAGTGAAACAAATGCACAGAGGCACTCTTTGAATCTCGAAAACACCGAATTAAATAACGAGCGACTGCAAAACAGTGTAATGTCCAACCGGCCCTAGTCAGTGAGCGGGCACTTATTCCGGGCCCCGACAACTGTTTTCGGCGTGTCAGGACAGTCAGACGCGCGTCTGCCCATCCGCGGATCACTAATTAGTCTGAAATGGGTCACTATAAGTGACCCAGTGATGTCCATTACGGCTTTCTGTCTCTCGCACTCAGGTGCGATGGACAGGGCAGGTATTCATGGGGGTGAACAAACCAGGAAGTCCCTGGGGAAAATAGAAAATGTACCGGCATCGCTTGTGGCCGGGCGGCGGCGGCGGCGGCGACTGTGATCCCACCAGTAGGGCAGAGGGAGGGGACAGAAGACAGAGGGAGGAGGACAATGCCGTTGGTAAGCCGGTCGATTTGTCAGTGACTCGCCCCGAGTCTAATTTGCGCCACGGGGGACAGGCTGACCGCGGAGGGGGAGGGAGGACTCCACAGCGGAGGGAGGGGAGGGGCTCCACGGGTGGTCTGCGGTTACTGGTGGGGACAGTGGACTGGGAAAAAGCCCGAGAAAGGGAACACGCGCCTGGCTTTGCACCAGTTCAATGGGAAATAACACTGTCAAATAGATATTGGATAGGCAAACTATAACAAACAGAATACATACAATGTTATGCACGTGCACGATGTGGTAAATCGAACCATAAAAAGTAAGTAATCAATGCTGCTTTTGTTTTCTTTTATGAAAAATGGCCTCGCCATAAGACAATGTTTCACCTGGCTATGCAAGAAGGAATATGTTCTTTGGATGGGAAGTTTCAAAGCATAATCTAATCGAACAATGCCTAACAGAGCAAACAAGCACCTAGTGCCTAGCTAATTTTCTAATAAAAAAAATCAAACCAATCCATCATTTCCGAAAATACTAATGGACATAAGTATCCAATAAAATTAGGCGTGCAGGCCACGCCGACATTACTTATATCCACCACGATAAAACGTGTGTGGGTCCAAACGCCCAACCACACGTCAAACTTCCTGTCCGTAAAGTGCAATCACGTCTTCAATCATCATTATGTGCTCCTTCCCCCTCATCAAATATGATCAATTGCGGGCACACGGCAGCTCAGACGCAGCCGCTTGCCGCCAAGGGCCTCAATCAGGCCCGCAAAGGTCAAGACCGTCTTGGACACGTGCCAGGTGCCTCCCCTTCCTCCGAGGAACACCGGCCTCCCCATCCCCTGCTGAGGCCAGGTCATGACCCTAACCGTACGGCACGCTTCTTTTGACTCCCCACTGCGACGGTTGACCCATCGTCACAGCGAACTTAGCGAGCGCACATAAATGTCAATCCAGTTAAAGAGCAGATTTTCTGGTCAGTTTTTCAGACGAACATGCCGAAATTCCTGAGTGTCCCTCCGCTTGCGAGGAGGCTCGCGGTTAGGAGATGGCTGGTCGGGGTCTGTAATTTAGTGGTGCCGTCTCTCTCACAGAGGGGGAGGGGAGGGGAGATGACAACGGACCAGAGACAAGGTGGCTGACCCCACACGGGCTAGAATCCCGAACCCAATGGACATTTGCAGTCGGTTTTCAGTTCAACTAGCATTTGATTATCTGATGTCTGATGTCCAAATACTATCCGTTTTGCATCTTAATTTTGGAAGCTTTAATAACATTGTGTTAAATGATTGTCGGATGTAGGCTGCAATATTCAATTCAACCATGTTCAGTAGCTCAAACATAATGAGTGCTAGTCAATGTAGCATGGGTGGAGCTTTTCCAGGAAAGTTGGTGGGGCAAAAAGTTGTCAAACCTACAATGTCCGATTGTTAAGTTAGATAAAATAAAACAATGAATCAATTCTTTTCATTACAGAGATGATATTTTGCATTACACAGACATTTCAAAGCTCCTCAATGCGAAAAAACATTGGTTTGCTAAGCAGTAAAGTCCTGCAAATTGGCTAAGTTGGTGGGGCAAAACGCTTATTGGTGGGGCAAAATGGCAAGTTGGTGGGGCAGCCGCCCCACCAAGTGAATAGGAAGCTCCGCCCCTGCAATGTAGACTCCGATGCATAGGCTCTTACTTTATTTACAACTTAGCTGTACCTACATATTGATATTCAGCAATTTAAATCGCCGTCTAAAAATACTAACGTTGCACGCCAATGCAGTGAAGACAGCAACTGAATGCAGCTTGTCTTTCCGCAATGCCATTATATATGACCATTCTAGCATAAAGCACTGCGTCTCAGAACACACTAATGGCCGTGCTTCTATTGATCATTTCCATGGCAACAAACATGCACTTATGGTCATGTTTCTGTGATATTTCCTAAAATGAGCAAGCGAACGATACTGCGTTCACGATTCAGTGGAGAGGCTATTTTTGGGCCAAATATGAATGCGAAACTAATGGCTGGATGAAGCAAGAGACAGAACAGTGAGTGAGTGAGTGAGTGAGTGAGTGAGTGTGTGTGCGTGTGTGTGTGTGTGTGTGAGAGAGAGAGAGAGAGAGAGAGAGAGAGAGAGAGAGAGAGAGAGAGAGAGAGAGAGAGAGAGAGAGAGAGAGAGAGGACAGACAGACAGACAGACAGACAGACAGACAGACAGACAGACAGGCATAGATATAATTGGGTTGTACAAATAAGCAACAATGCGTACGCTTGACTGGCAACGCCTGATAGCCCATCATAGTTCATGAAGATGCAGAATAAAGTAAGGAATGCATAATCTTTATTTGTTAATCTACCTGTAATATATCACAAACAGCACACTGCACACGCCAGGCTGCGATCATAGGCGGCGGAAGGGGGGGGGGGGCACCGGGGCACCGTGCCCCCTGTTGGCATTTTAACATTAGCCTTATGGGCGTTGCATGGAAAGAATGGGACCAAAAGTCGGCAGTGCCCCCCCCCCTTAATTGAAGGTGTTCCGCCGCTACTGGCTGCGATGATGCAATACGATACGATACCTACGATGCGATGATGGGAATCAATTAAGTTATTCCTAATCAACCTAGCTGCAGCGTACCACAGCGTACTTACGTACCTCGCAGCTAGCAAGATTACGTTACTAATAGCATTTAGTTACACGATTGGCGCAACAACGGCTCCCTTTAATTGAGCTTATCAGGATTGCCGCAATGCGGTATTATTGCCGATCAATCGTGCACGACACAGTAGATGTGCACCGGAAAATCAAAACTGCGCGTGCGCAATTTGTCGGCACGCGTCAACTCCGGGAAACTGTGGGGACTGGGGCAAAGGGGAATGAGGGGGAGGAGGATAAAAACACTCCAACCAGACACCAGAGACCACTCACTGACCAGCTGTCGTCCTCCCTCCCCCCGCCCCCTTGAATTACCTGTTCGGAGAGCTACTGCTGAGAAGGGGGCAGGTGCTGGAGGGGGGGGGGGGGTAGGCAGGTGAACACAATAGGCGTAGGCACCAGTGCCTGTCGATAGACGAATCGAATTCGCTTTCATATGACCGCGAGCCTTATTTATTGGCAACTGGTCAACTGTTTCAAATTAAAAGTTCACCGCTTCTGCTTTATGACAAATTATTGCTATACATAATTCTACTACCATCGATTCAATGTACCTTTGTTTTTCATTTTTATAGCAAGCGGTCCAAATAAAAAACAGCATGAACTCCAACTCACACTGGCATTCTGCGAATGGCCCCCACCGCGAGCGGGGTAAGGGAGGGATGGGAGGGGCACCCCCAGTGGCGCCGACCACGCTACCCCTCTCCTGCCTTCAAAGGGGCCGCGTCTGCCCTCACGCGCCCCCCCCCCCCCCCGCGGATGGGGGGTGGTCGGTCGGTCGGAGTCGATGTGTTGGTGGCTGATTTTCCACACAATTACTGTCCTGGAGAATTACTAGCCGCTTGACGTCAACAGAAGAGCCGAACAGGGCTTCCTAGCCGCAGTGGATCGATAGTGAGTCTCTTGGCATTGGGTCGGTAACCAGGAAACGGCCTCACATGAAGTGTATTGCATTGATCCACAAAATTTGAAAGAAAAATAGATGAAATGAATCTGTAAGAAATTGTCGAGATTGCTGACGGATGACGAGACGCAATGTCACCTTTTGGTGCAGGTTAACTGCATGGGATATGAGCACTGAAGAAAAACAAGCACATGTTATTGGTAGGTACGTGTCTGTTAAACGATTTTGAGGTAACATAAAAAACATTATTTTATATAGATTTGTGGGTTAAATGAAACACTTGTTGGATATGTCGTCTAATGCACAGCAAAAGGTACATATTTAGCGAAATTAAAATCCCTTAGCAATAGCATCCCACATTCGTTGAGGAATTGCTTCACTTCAAGTTATCCCGTGTCAAGGTCATCCCTACACGCACATGCCCTTGGCCCTGTCGGCTAAAATCACTGGGCAGCATCTTCCCACGGCAGTCAGCTTCCGGTAAGCGCCCCCCCCACGGGGAGGGGGAGGTTCCGGCGCCTCTCCCCCCCCCGCCCCCGTCCCGCGCCCGTTGGTCCACAGCCAATTACCGGTGCGAACCTAACCTCACCTCGGCTGGCCTGTCTGACCCTCGGCAGGCCGACCGAGACGGTTTGTATAATGAAGATGGTCAGAAACATGAGTCTCGCGGTCTTGCCCGGGGCAGTCAGGTTTAGGATGTGTCACAGACTGCAATGACTGCTGGCTGGAGAAGACAAAATTAGCAAGATGGGGAGAGAGAACTGTGCACTCGCCTTCAAGAAGCTCCGGGTTTGGTCATACCAGTTAGCTATGTGAGGATTCTTTCGCAAGTTTTGTCGTGCTGCAGGCAATCAATGCTGTGATATTTTCCAAGAGTAATCCGTCTTTTAGGTGTGATGTGGCTGTTGTGGCCAAGTGGTTTGCCAAATAACATCCTTGATCTTTTACTCTAAATTACTTGGCTGCGTTAAGAAATAACTTGAGACTATGCGGATAATAACATATTTGTCATTATTGAGCATTCTGACGACTTTTCCAGGCCATCTAAGAATACCAAGAGGATTTTATCCTTCCACACATTTTAAGGGTCACTTACCTCCCGGGAGCAGTTAAAACGCATCAGTTTGAACGATCAAAGACCATAAAACCGGCTCAGGCCAACCCTTCGTAACCAAAGGCTGACGAGAGTCAGCCGGCTAACCACAAAGCACCAAACAAAGTTTCCAATAAGCTCACAACAGACGCGTTTACATAGGGTTTGTTGCAAGCTTATATCTCCGTCCGTGATGTTGCAAAAGATGCCAATGGTGCTTAACAATTTACAAAATGATCCCCTCTAAATATTTGAAAACCACTGCAACGAAATTATCGCCAAATTAACCCTCGCACGACCAGGCCATTTCTCATAACACGAACGACCAGGGGGGGGGGGTTGTTACGACCCCCCCCCCTGGCGTTTCGAAACGGAAGGTCGTAGAGCTTAGCGGAAAAAACCAACGGATTGCTCTCAACGAGATCTCGCGATTGGTGGTATATTTTTTGGTCCTAGGTCAACATTTGACCTACTTTTGACCGGTCAAAGGTCAAATTTTCGGAAAAATAGACTTTTTTCAACTTTCGGCGGCGATTGCGGCAATACGGTGAGAGATATCGACTTGAAACCTTCACTATCGTGTTCCTTGATCAATTCTCTATCGTTTGGTATGTATTTCGTTTCCCTAGCTCTAAAAATGGCGCGTTGGGAGCGCCGGAAGTCGGCAAGGTCACAGTCGGCGGCAGAAATTCGAAAAATCAAAATTTAAATTTTTGAAATCTGATTGTATTTTTGGATTTGGGAGGTCCATTTGCTCCCTATAGAAGCTAATATTGCTGCATATTCCCATTGAGGTGACAAGAATTAGCAAAATAGTGGTTCGGGCGCTTTTCAAAAATAGTACCGGACGCTGTTCCTCTTGTGACGTCATAGCTCCGTGACCTGACCTGACCCGGTCAAATTTCTTATACCATATGATAGCCAATACTTGCCCCAACATGCATGGGAAGTTTCATCACGATCCATCAACCGATGTCCGTACCACCGGCAGGAAACCTCGGGCGTTGGCACTCAGTTTGTGAAAATCCGGCCGGAGGCTGTACCTCTTATGACGTCATAACTCCGTGACCTGACATGACCCGATCAATTTTTTTCGGCTAAAGATGCGCAAAGGTTGCCCCAGAGGGTATTGAAAATTTCAGCCCGCTACGACAAGCCGTTTAGCGTGCACTTCGAAAAAACCTCAGGGGGGGGGGTTGATACAACCCCCCCCCCCTAGGCGTTCTAGGGTTAACGAGCTAGAGCCTCGTCAAATATGCTATGTAAACCGGGTTAACGTCTGGACGGCTTAGTCCA
Source organism: Amphibalanus amphitrite (assembly GCF_019059575.1). Lineage (NCBI taxonomy): Eukaryota > Metazoa > Arthropoda > Thecostraca > Balanomorpha > Balanidae > Amphibalanus > Amphibalanus amphitrite. Next base: position 15,190 of record NW_024883785.1, read on the forward strand.
GTTTCTTGGTCACCTGCCGGGCTGTTTTGGTCCTCACGCCCCCCCCCCCCTCCCCCTACCAGCACGCGCGGTCACCTGTCGACGATGGGGAGGGAGGGGGGGGGGAGGGTGCCACCACCGCCGCCGTGCGGCTCCGTAGAGGTATGTGCTAATCACCGACCCGGGAGGTGCCTTTGACTTGCCGCCGCCACCGAGGCACTGGGCTACGAGACCGGAGAGAGAAGGGAGGAGGAAAGAGAGAGGAGGAGGAAAGAGAGAAGAAGGAGAGAGGGAGAGAGAGAGATAGACGGAGAGAGACGGAGAGGGAAAAGAGGGGAGAAGGAATAGTGAATAAGAGAGAGAGAGAGAGAGAGAGAGAGAGAGAGAGAGAGAGAGAGAGAGAGAGAGAGAGAGAGAGAGAGAGAGAGAGAGAGAGAGAGAGAGAGAGAGAGAGAGAGAGAGAAGATAGAAAGAAAGAAAGAAAGAAAGAAAGAAAGAAAAAAAGAAAAAAAGAAAGGAAAAGAAAAAGAGAAATATAGTAGAAGGATGGGGAAGGACAATGTGCCCTCTAAATTTTACGAGGCGTACGGGTAAAAGTAGTTTGCGTTAGTTTGAATGCAAAGAATTACGATTGAATAAGAAAACAAATTAAACATTTATTGCAGGATCTGAGGCTTCATCTTACCTTCTCACCAAAGCACAAGAGCGAATTTCTGTTTCATGTACGTACACCCGACAGGATAAATGAATAAAATCGAAATTCTGCTAAATGTTTACGTGACAGGAAGGGATGATCTGCGCTTCCGGTCTCCCCGATACAAACGTGAGGAGAATTGCTGCAGGCAAACGATCTACACATTTTTCGATAGGCATCTTGATTATCGACTATGCTTGCATTTGTGTTCCTCAGTTGCCTGATTTCCGTGATATGATTTGCAGTGCATTTCAAACACATCAATCCGAAAGACATGGGGCCATTCGCGAGATGTGTTGGATGTTTGACGAGATATGTGCATTGTACAATCCAACTTGTAGAGTTCGTTGTGTGCTGCACTGTTCTTACTCATTTGATCTTTCCTAGTCTACTTGTCGTTCACGCTGTTTTTAATAGCTATGGATGGTTTTCGGTTGGTGTTTTATTTGCGATTGACCACGCGAAAAATGTTCATATGCGTTCAAGTATTCTCAATAGTCGCGCCCCCTCATAAAATTTAAAAAGCATGCTTCCATGTTTTAAAAATGTATTCATACAATGCACACAAACGTAATGAAAAAAAAAAACACTTAGCACGAAAGTACGTCTTACAACGAGATCTTGGTCAAAACACCAAATTAAAAATGATTTTCTCATCTGAAACGCCTCTCCAATAATATACATCAATTTGGATGTCTTCCTGGAAACATTTTTGCTGGCACATATATGGCAGACACGAGATCACAGCGCAACACAAACATGGACAAGTGTTCATTTCTACGTCGTGTTCTAGGCACTGTCAAATAGCATTGCACTCGCAGAGAAATATTGAGCAAAATGAGGTTCCGATTTATGGATGCCTTTTGCAAGGTAAATAGCGTCAGTGCCACCATGTGCTGGCACTGCTAAAAAGGAATATGTATCTACAGTTCACAGTCTGACAGTTTCATGAGCGGTAATATGTATGTCCTCTAGTCTTTTCAGGTACAATTTCCTGAGCATCTTTGTCGCCATGGTAACTTCAGAAGTACACAAACCCACCGACGAACGATTCACTTAGTGAAGTCAAAAGGCTTTGCGATGAAGCCTTTTCGTTTCACCTGGAAACCTGGTCACCACGCAACCGTTTCAGCCTCACTAGCTAGCAGTCACCACAAGCACTACCTTAGCAATGTCTGACGACGAATCAATCCCTGAGCTAGGCGGCACAACATTAGTTAACGCATCACACTGTCTCATAGTTCAGCTCCATAAAAAAGATGAAACACTGATGAACACCAAACTAACACAAAGCAATGCCTACCTGATGATCACACAATCAAATGCCCCTCAATCTAACAACCGTTCCAACCGAGTCCTTCCCTTTCACTACGTCTCCCTCCAACCCAACCACCAACACCACACTCACAACTGCCTCTGCAGCGCTGCAATATACTCCATTGCCATTTGCAGAGTCTCGTGTTTGGACAGCTGCGCTTCACTACCCTGTGGAAGATGCTGCCGAAGGAGGTCGAAGGCCTCGTTCAGCCTCTGCATCCTTCGTCTTTCTCGGCAGTTGGCTCCTTCTCTTCGACGGCGCCAGACCTCGTCAGTCAGCGCGCGACGACACCGCTTTTTGGAGAGAGGAGGTTGGCAGGGAGAGGGCGGGAGGAGGCGGGAGGGAGGAGGTAGAGGGGCGGAGGAGTGGGAGGAGGACGAGATAGAGCACGGTGGACTGCATAGTGGCGGACTTCCGGCGGAGAAGTCGGCTCCGGGGTCTGAAATGAGATGATGAAACATAATTAGCAAGATAGTTATGCAAACGACAACGATAAAACTAACGAATGATGCCCGATGACAGTTATGGGTAATTAGGAGCTGGGTCGACACAAGTAAGCAGAATGCCTTACAAATAAAATAAATATTAATGTCAAACGATGAAAAACACGTTCATTTCAGTCATCAGAGCACGAGTGCTTTGCTTTATTTTGAAATATTTCCTTATCTTGAGCGTTATGCATATGAAGTCAGCTATAAACATCTTTCCATATTTACCACGAAATCGCTATAAATCAATACATTTTCACTCATCTCACCTGATTTTAGCGTGAATTCGCCATATATATCGTAGCAGCTGCCAGGACTCTCCACCTTGACCAGAGACGTCACATTCTCAGCATCCTGCTGCTGCTGTGGAGCATCAACTTCTTCCACTTGTCCACCTTCCAGCCGCACGTCGCGGTAGAGCCGTTCACCATGTTTTACCACAGCACCTGTGTCTCTCCGTGGGCTGGTCATGCTGCTGGATATGCTGAACGTCTTGGTGGGAACAGTCGCGCAGATGAATCTGTCCTCCAGCACAACACCACTGTCAGGACTGTCAGGTAGTGACCAGGTCATGACAGGTCACTGCCAGGTCACCAGGGCACGAGCTTGACCTCGGTGAAAGCCGCTTGATCTCACGAAGGGATGTTGCCTTGAAGATTGAAGGGCAGATATTTGAAGAGCTGACGCCTTCAAAGAGCCACGTTCGCTGCTGCAGGCTCCAAAATTTCAAACGCCACGACACAAGCCAAAACAGGCAAAAGACTCAGTTGTCTTATCACGCTGTTCCAGCACAGGTTTCTAGCACGTAAGTACGGCGTCACTTCAAAGAACAGGAGTACCCGCGCACGCAGCTGCTCTGGTGTTAGTGCCCTGAAGTCGGGTGGCGGCGTTGAGGTCTTTCTCAGCGGTGTGGCGGCCGGCGCGCGCCCCATGGAATTTGGGGCGCTGATTGGTCCACGGCACGGGACGGGGCGGGGCTTAAACAGGGACCTATATGATGTGCCTTGGAAGTGGAGAGGGAGGGGGTGATATAGTCCAGATTCGTTGGTGATTTCGTATTTGTAATTTTGTTTTATGTAAGACAGACGCTACTTTTACAAATTAGACCTGGCAGCATCATGTTGTGTTCATAATCAAAACAAATAAATTCACGATAATAATGAGACACTAAAAAGCATACGCCTCTCCCAGAGGACAACACGGATAATAAAACACGAATGCTCATTTAATTCATGTACTATTGAGCGCAGAATCCGCGCTCATACCGGGACCGAGGCTGGGCCACGGCGGGGCAGGCCTGGTGTGTCAGAGAGTGTACCGATTAGTGTGATGCGGCACAGTATCCTTTGAGGGTCACGGAATGACATGACCTGGCTGTTTCTGTTCCGAGTGGGGCGGAAAGCCGGGGAAGGAGAGCCGCAGTATGCGGCCGCAGCCCGCGTGGAGTGTGTGCGGCTAGACGTCAACGTGAGCGTGATGGCACACCTCAGTGATCTTGACAAGGGCAGGCTCATCTTCCTTTTCGATCAAGGTCACCCTGTCAAGCAGGCGGCAGAGATTCTCGGTGTAGCTCTAACTACTGCCAGACGGTGGAAACACCGTTATGAGCAGGAAGGGGAAAGGGGTTTGAAAGCGCGCTATGATAAGTGTGGAAGAAAAAGGAAGACGACGGAGGAGGAAGACAGGCGCATGGTGGAGGTTCGTACTTTTCTTTTATTATTTGTTGCTGTTGTCTCTGTATTTCTAGGTCAAGACGAGCGTGTAGTATCAGATGACTAATCAGGCCAGCATAATGATAATATCGGGCCATAATGACTAATCGGGTAAGCATATAATTATAATATGTCGATTAAACAGCATGTCTAATTGATTAAACGTGTCAAACTATTTAATGAGGTTAGTGCTTGTACGAGGAACACGTTTATAAATAGTAGAAAATGTAAAAGCATGGCCTTTTTTCCTCGATAATTACCAAAACTAATGCTGTACAAATATATACTTTACTTGACAGAATGTAATATTTATTTCGACCACAGGTCTTTTTCAAACATTTTCAAATTAGAAAAGTGTCAAACTATTTATTTCAAGATAGGATTGATAATAGGTAATAGCGAGTATTTTTTTCGCATCTCGCTTAATGTCGCAAGAGCCACAGCTCAAACGTTTTATGTTCATGTTGAATGCTTGTAAAGTTTGTGAGACAAAATCAGAGCACATAAAAAATCGAACCAACTGAACAATGGTTGACGGTTTCCTGCCCTCTGGGTGTCTAAGAGACAAAACCTAAGATAAACGTTTTATGGTCTTTGTGTAACAGGTCAAATGCCAGTAAACGTTCGATTGCACAAGTCATATCCAGGTAGATATCGTTTTTGCCCAGCACGCCGTCTTCCCCGCACTCTTGCAAACGGTTCCATGTCAATTCCACCAGTGACATTTCAAGCAGGTCAAACCAGTGACAACTACTCAACCAGAGACATTTCAATCAGTGACGACTCAACCAGTGACATCTGAACCAGTGACAACTGAACCAGTGACAACTCAACCATTGACAACTCAACCAGTAACAACTCAACCGGTGACAACTCAACCAGCGACATTTCAACCATTGACAACCAGTGACAACCAGTGACAACTCAACCAGTGTGCTAAATGTATTGGCTCTATTGTCACAAACCACGTTGGTTAAGTTGTCACTGGTTGAGTTGACTGTATACCCTTGTGAACATGTGCATTTTTTCATTGTTGTTAAATATGTCTTTACTACTCCGGCAGGTGTTTTTGCCCTCCGTGGAGGAAATGCGCCCCGACGAGGAACGACCCTGGACTCTAATGAAAGACAACGCCCCTATCCACACAGCGAGGGCAGTAAAGCGGTGGTTCGAAGACCACGCAGACTCAGTAAGTGGCATCATAAACCTACCAGTAAAACGCCTTTTGGGCGAAGAACGAGCGAGCAAGATAGTGAGCCCTGCTCGTGCGGAAGGGCGAGAGGGTACTTCCAACGGGCTTGTGCAAAGCACCCTTCTAACCGGTCACTAGCGGTGTACCAAATTTGAGCGCAATCGGCCCAGCCGTTCTCGAGATCTGGGAGCGCCTCCTGCACGTGCGCACGTGCAGTAGCACCTTAACCGCAACACATGGGAATGCATTGCCTGGTGGGTGCCTACCTGTATGCCAAGTTTCAGCGAAATCGCCCCAGTAATTACCGAGTTAGTAAAATGGGAACAAATTTGACACCTCTTATTGTTGTATTTTGCACGTGCAATGGGGGTGACCCACATGCATCGAGAGTATCCTATTTTTGGTAGAAGGGATGCTGCTACCCTACAAAAATTACCACCAATCAATCGCCCAAGCGGCTGCTGAGATATGAGCCTCTCAAAATCACTACTTTTGCAAAACAGCTTGAACACCCTTGACTTTTCACGTGGCACGTGCCACGACGGTCACTGAGTTGCATCAAAAGTAGTCAATTACGGGGTAGAAGGGATGGGGCTACCCAGCAAAAAAGACCGCAGGCCAATCGGTCCAGCGGTTGCTGAGATATAAGCCTCTCAAAAGCGTTACAGGCCGGGCCGGGCCGCTCATACTGAGATTTTCCCGTTATATTGAAAAGACTCACTTCGCTCGCTGCGCTCGCTCGCTCGTAATTATAGTATATATTGAAAAGACTTCGCTTCGCTCGCTGCGCTCGCTCGTAATTATGCCCGCAAACTCAAAACCCGCCTGCGAGGTCCAGTGTGGGGCGGCCTTAAGTTGTGGTATGGTTTAGCTAGGTGACCGGTGACCTGATGGCATTATTAAAAAAAAAAAAAAAATCTTGAGATGCTGTGTATTTACTTATCTGTTTATTCATTTTCACCCCAACAGCAATGCATCCCAATTAGAGGAGGCGAGGCCTACGGCTATGTGCGGGAGGCCGCTTTGCCCCTGGTCGCCTCGTCCCCGCCTGGTATAAACTTGTTGAGATTACTTAAACAATTATTTTAAAAGTTCTTAAGATGCCTTACAAAATTGCTCAGTAATGATCAAACACTTTCCAACAGGTGTTATTCGTTGCACCATACAGCTTCATAGTCATGACCGATGTGTCAACCTATATCACGTTACAGTGAGTAACAAACATGGTTTTGTTCGCAGGTTTGTGCCATCCCCTGGCCCTCAATGAGCCCAGACCTGAACCCTATCGAAAATGTGTGGTCTCTAGTGGTTCATGAGCTGGAGGAGGAGCTGCGCCAGCCGGCCCGGCAGCTCAACCAGGACGAGCTCTGGGCCGCCGTCTTGGCGAAATGGGAGGAGCTCCGCCGCCGCCCCAGGGGCATTCCACGTCAAATCGAACAAAAATCGGCTGTTTTGCACCTTACCATCAGCGATTTCATTATAAATTTGTGAGCGAATTCCTGTGTCGCCCCGGACATTACATTGATGTTTTTTGCACATTCTGACCACAGGTCTTCTAAATATAGGGCATCAAATTTTTACAAAATGTTGCATCTTTATATTTTTGAACGACCATAACTTTGGTTGTACTTGTTTGATTTGAATGAAATAAACCTTACTGTTTAGGTAATTTCTTAAGCATTTGTTTAGAATTGCATCGACTTAAATATATGACCTTGAAATTTGCTTAACTCTGTTCTTAAGCACAAAAATTGAAATAGCAAAAAACACGCCACCTTCGATTTGGCTCATTTTCATATATTTTATTGCCTACCATATTCTTAACAACCTGTGAAAAAATTAGAGTGGGCCATTCATAAGTTTTGAAGAAAATGGCACATATGCAAACGTATGTTAGCACGCGCAGTGGAGGGGGAAGAGTGAATTTCGCCCCACCCCTCCTGTTTTTCGCCAATATCTCATAATATTGATGCGAAATTACTTATGGCTACCTGTCCAGAATTGAATTGCACATCTCATCGTGCAAGCAATAAGAAAATCGGTTCACAACTGTTCTAGTAATAGCGGTGTAAAGTGAACATCCTGTCGCCGCGGCGACGCGGCGACTCGGCAGCCGGCGCCGACCGCTACGCGCCGCCTGAATTGTAGACTGTGCCGGGACGGAACGGAACGGTTCCGTCTTTACATCGCGCTCCTTACCGCTGATTACGTTCGATTCGCGTCAAATTTTGTGAGAAGGCTAAGAAATGTACAGGCAGTCTTATGGTGAAAGAATTCTGAAAATAGGTTGGTAAACAATTGAAATATGAACGTGTAAACACAAAATTGTGACTGCTGCGTTTCCCGCGTCGGCCGATCCCGCCTCAGCCGGCGACATGTTACTCTTAGCAGGACTCTAACTGCCATATTTATTATCGGATTAACTAGAAATTCCCCATACATACTCAAAAATGTATGTTCTTTCGTATAGTGAAGATCAAAAGACGTGAAGATATCGTTGCGTGATAATGTTTTCGTTGAATTTATGTCATGCTGCATTTCCACACGGCTCAAAATTCACCGCAAAATACCGTTTGCCTGAGACACGTTTACAATGGAACGTGAATGCTTGACTACGATGACTATGCATTTCCATTCTCGCAGAGTTTGGAATATCACTAATCAGCAATCATTCATTTCAGAAAGTGTACACAAGCAAGCATGTCTTGACTCTGTCTTCAAGGTCACGCGCGGTTGCGTGATGTTGGTGCATGAAAACGGCGTTTGCCGCGAAAGTTATGAATGGCCCACTCTAATTTTTTCACAGATGGTTAGGAACATTGTGACGGACATAATATGTAAAAATTACTCAAATCGAAGGTGGCGTGTTTTTTGCTATTTAAATTTTTCTGTTTTAATTCAAGGTCAAATGCATTTCAAGGTCACTTCAATTTAATTTTATAATTAAAAATCAAAGCCTTATCAATTGCCTACAAGACCCTGTTAATATCATTTTGATACCAGAAAAGGAACCAGAGTTATAAGCATTTAAAAAAATGATGTCTGGCATTTTTGGCTATATTCGATGACCTATATCTCGGCGATGCGTTATCAAATTTCGAAAATATTATACGTAACTCAGTTTTGAACCATGCCCAGTCTGCTTACAAATTTTCAGAAAAATCGAAGGGGATGACGGATTTCGGTGTTTGATTTGACGTGGAATGCCCCCCCCAGCTACTTCCGGAGCCTGGTGGCCTCGATGAGGCAGCGGCTGGAGCAGTGCTCCGAGGCAGCGGGCGGTCACACCTCCTACTAAACCGTTCTGTTTTTTGTCATCTTATGTTAAAGAACAGTGTTTTGTTTATAAATTTTACTTATGTTACCTACATGTGATTAGTGTGCAAGATGTATATTAGTACAAATGTGACACAGTGACAAGAGGCTGATGCCTGATTTTTTTTCGTGATGTGATATTCAGGGGGCTTGAACCGTCTGAACTATTAGTGCGAGCTAGGAGTGCTATGATCAGCAGCACTTGTATATAGCATCGCTGGATTATGTGCAGTGAGAATAGACTTGATTATTCAATCTTTTATCCGACAAACCCCAGGACTTCACTTGAAGAAATATATAGCTGACACTCTTGGCATGTCTTGTTTTATTATTTGAAAACTGTTAAGCTTCGTTTTTAGACGTAGGTGCTACTAGCATGTAGTCATTTCTCTATTGCAGTCATTTCCTCTAACATGAATCAGCCAACTCTAATTCATTGACAGCGAGAGTTTTATCAGCACCCAGGGCTTCGACAAATTTTGAATGACTCCGACTACTAATAAAACTGTTCACTCCGACCGACTACGGTTCCGGCTTCGACATCTTTTGCATTGAGGATTCCTAAAACGGTTGTGCAAAAGATGAAAAGGAAGATTGGTGCACTATGTGATACTTATTTTAATTGTCGCCCGTGGAAAGGGCCGCACCATCTTCGGAGGTTTTTCACGAATAGCGAAAAAAGGTGGCACGTAGTGCCGCCAGCTTTCCGGCTACCTTATGGACCATCCTTTGCGCAACTTTTGGCGAAAAATGACCGGGTCAGGTCAGGTAACAGAGCTATGACGTCACAAAGGTAACAAAGTCAGGCCGATTTTGCACGAAATCGTAGTTTTTCGTGCTTTTAACGATGATATCGGTTACACTTTGGCATTGTTTGGGTCAAAAAATGACTGACATGGCACTGACACACCCTCCATTGACCTATGTAGGGTCAAGGTCAGGTCAGGTTTAGTTCAGGTCAGTGACCTGTGGTAACCTCTTGAAGTTTGACTTTCCGGCGGTAATTTTTGGCCCTGAATTCGAATCTGACGGCCAAATAAAGCTCGGGCACTTGGTTTATTGAGCGTCTCAGGGTCAAGGAGAACTCGCCGACAGGTTAGATTACATTTCCGAACCCAACTGTCAGACGGCATTTTCGACCACCCGGGGCGCGAACGCGACCCCGCCGGCTTCCGGGCGCTCTGCCCCGGAAGTTATCGCGTAAAATGTGACAAACTATACACCAAAATGCACCAAATTCATCCAGAAATACGATAGTGAAAATTCCATGACGATATCTGCCATAGCGGCGACGCTACAGGCGCGCAAAGTTAAAAATGCCGATTTTCCCGAACTTTGATCTTTAACCTGCCAAACCTAGGTCAAATATTGACCTATGGTCAAAAGTAATATACGCAATCGCGAGCTCTCGTCGAGAGCAATACGCTGTTTTTCCGCTAAGCTCTACGACGACGCGTTTCAAAACGGCAGAAGGGGTCTTACCCCTCCCCCCTCCACTGGAAAGGATGGCGAAATGCCGTCCACGGGCGAGGGTTAAATTTTTAAATTGCAAAGTTCTTAAGCGCCGATTCGGGCAACTTTCATAACGGTAATACCGAGGGGCACGCATTCGTGACGCATGCCCAATAAATGTGAATTGTTATGTCACATTGACGTTATGTTACCATATAGTTTGAAGAAACAAAAAGTCTAGTTCAGACAGAATGGCGGTGGCCATAGGGAAGTTGTGCCATTTTCGCTTATAGTTCGGCTCAGACTTCAACATGGCAAACTTCCATTTATAGTTAATAAAAAGTGTGCTCATGGTCTGGAAGAGCAAGGTTAAGAGCAAGGAGCAAGGCCAAAACCATCAGGAGTTTTTCTATAAAACGTTGCGGTGAGAGCAAAGAGGGCGAGGAATTTAAGGACGATCCGAAACTACGTAACGGCACACCTTAAAACACAGAATCCTCTTTAATCGCATTCCTACAGAAAGGGGTCTTTCCCCGACTGGTCGGCCATATTACAGTAATACACCGTTTCAACATGTCTGTGGCCTGCCTGTGTAGGGGAACAGCTATCTGCTGACACCCCCCGGGCCCGCTCCCCGCTAACAGCCACCGTGATCAGTGGACTTCAAGCAAGCCCAAAACTTTGCTTGAGAAATCATCCCAATATACACAGTACACACTGCCGCACTAACTCCGCGCGGGCTGCGACTGCATGAATCGCTCCCCTTCCCCGGCTCCCTCCCCCACTCGCAGGGAGGCTGCCTTCCGTGCGGCGGCTGACCCAAGTTCACCAGACAGCAGCCGCCTGGATGGGATACTGTTCCGCAGCGCACTATCGGTACACTCTCTGATACACCAGACCTGTCCCGCTTCGGTCCCGGTATGAGCGCGGATTCTGCGCTCAATAGTACATACAGTGTCCGTAGTTACTCATTCATTTGCAATTTAGATCGACACCAATGGAAATCATAACATGGCAATACATTATTTTAACGGTGGAAAGGCACGGTAAAAGTATTGGCAATTAGCAACCTGATCTCAGTTACTGGATTGCAAATAAAAAAAAGTTACAATGGGAAAGATGATTTGCTGAAATACATTAGGAAACTTAACCCTCGCCCATGTAGGTAGGGGGGGGGGTTGGTGCAACCCCCCCTGAGGTCTTTCGGTAATAGTGCAAAAACGGCGGCGCGCAGCGCCGCCAAATTTTGGGTACCTTATGGGGCAAACCTTGCGCATCTTTTGATAAAAAAAAAAAATTGACCGGGTCAATTCAGGTCACGGAGTTATGACGTCACAAAGGGAACAGCCTCCGGCCGGATTTTCACAAACTGAGTGCCAACGCCCGAGGTTTCCTGCCGGTGGTACGGACATCGGTTGATGGATCGTGATGAAACTTTCCATGCATGTTGGGGCAAGTATTGGCTATCATATGGTATAAGAAACTTGACCGGGTCAGGTCAGGTCACGGAGCTATGACGTCACAAGAGGAACAGCGTCCGGTACTATTTTTGAAAAGCGCCCGAACCACTATTCTGCTAATTCTTGTCACCTCAATGGGAATATGCAGCAATATTAGCTTCTATAGGGAGCAAATGGACCTCCCAAATCCAAAAATAAAATCAGATTTCAAAAATTTAAATTTTGATTTTTCGAACTTCTGCCGCCGACTGTGACCTTGCCGACTTCCGGCGCTCCCAACGCGCCATTTTTAGAGCTAGGGAAACGAAATACATACCAAACGATAGAGAATTGATCAAGGAACACGATAGTGAAGGTTTCAAGTCGATATCTCCCACCGTTTTGCCGCAATCGCCGCGGAAAGTTGAAAAAGTCTATTTTTCCGAAAATTTGACCTTTGACCGGTCAAAAGTAGGTCAAATGTTGACCTAGGACCAAAAAATATACCACCAATCGCGAGATCTCGGCGAGAGCAATCCGTTGGTCTTTTCCGCTAAGCTCTACGACGCTCCGTTTTCAAACGCCAAGGGGGGGTCGCACCAACCCCCCCCCCCCTGCATGGGCGAAGGTGGCAGATCGCCGTTTACGGGCGAGGGTTAAACCAAAAGGATAAATTATAATCTGATCGAAATTCGGTTACAAATGTATGTACCTTGTCCAACTGGGTCATACGGTTTCTAGCAAGTAGTAATGCACCTAAAATGTTTGAAATAGCTCTTCCCGTCTAACTCAGCTCACCACATTGCCATATTCAAACAAGAAACAATGAATTTAGCTATGTGCAAATAAAAACAAAACAAAATTGAGCCAGCAAGTAGGTACAAAACGAAAAGCATTGAGACATTTGGTAAATTTGCGTCTGCTAACTCATAAGCATGTTAAACACTTTAGGTCATTGACTGTCTAAGCCAACGTTGATGTGTCAGCTACAGCACCCAATGCAATAAACTGAAGTCATGGAGTGTGATCAGAGTGTCAGTCAACAGCGGGCACGGTCAAAGTGCTTCCCGGCCTCCCCATACAGCCACAGGTAGCTATGGTCCTGAGCCTGACCCATTTAATTCTCCATCACCCCTGTTTCCGGACCCAGGCGAGGTAAATCTACTTTCTGGGTGGATTTAGTGAACCATTTGGACGGACCATTTGCACCTGGAGTGTTAAAAACACCACCTCTAACCGACACCGAGGGATTTTAACGCGAAGCTATAGTGAGAATATTGACAGGTTTTGAATAACGAACAAAGCCACGCAGGCCTGGGCGGATGCGTTTATCCTGTTTTGAAAAACCCACAGTCACTTGATACGGATAATACACGTTCGTGAATAATTCGCAAACAAAGCCTGCTTTGAGAGCAGTGAATAACATCCCACTGGGGGAAAGGTAATCTTTTTGGGGAAGGAGGGGGATACAAATCGACACGTGCCTGAAACCTACCTGCAGCGGAAAGAGATGCCCCATAACCGGCACACAACTGCACGGACGGTGTTGTTAAAACCAGCAATGGACTGTAGCGAAGTTGTTGATAAATCAATATGATTTCACATGTTCATTTCCTTCCACTCATTCCACAGATGCTGAAAATACCGTTCGGCGAGAAAGACATACCTATAATAAAAACTTATTTGAGCTCGCTGTATTCCAAAGGAACTTCTTTGACTCCGCTAGTACTACTGTCCCATCTCGCCTTAGAACGAGCCGCCAAGACATTCATGAATGAACGAACAAAAAAACACAGTCCGAGTAAAATGTCTCCTCAGTCTGCTTAGCATCTGAAAGGGCATGACCTCCCACGCAGCGATTCAGACTCGAGCGTAATTGCTCTCTTCTTCAGTCGACGACCCCAGGATCCTACAGTGGCTGACCGCATGGTCGAACCACATGGACCTAGAAGCACGACCAAACATCGTTCTACACCGCCCGGCCCACCCAAAACACCCTCCCTTGACCACAGCCACCCACAACCCTCTTCGAAGCTCGACCAGCGCTCAACCGCAGAAGTACTCCCGGCGGGGTGGATCGCATAAAAAAAAAAAAAACGCTGACGGGGTTCGACTAGCCACGCGTGGGGCGCGCGGGAGCCGCCATGGACAGACCGTCGGACCTGGGGAGTTTCTGTTTGACTCATTATTCAGGCTCGGCGGAACTCAAAGGAGCGGTTGCGGGGCTACCTTCTTGCCTGCCGCCGCCGCCGCCGCCGCCGCCACCGCGGCCACGCCGGTCGGTACTCGGTACCTCAAATCAGCCGCCAATTACCCCCCCCCCCCCCTCCTCCCCACCGGTCGGCGCGGGCGGCAGAAACCGCCGGATCTTCTTCTGCGCGGGCGCCCGCCACCCCTGATTGACTTATGTCCCAACCTGCGCGCGGTGTGGCCCGCATTTGCATGTATGATGAAGACAAAAACATGCCTATTATCGGCAGGGCAAGGCTGTCGGAGCGATTAGGACGAGACGCTTCAGGAGCGGACTTCCGACAGACTGACGGGAGGGGTAGCCATCGGGATGGGGGGGGGGGAGGGGAGGGAGAAGGCGCCACTTGGGAGGATCACTTGGAGTGCCAACGGAGATTGGGAGCGGCTTAACCCTATTCCTGGCGGGGGGGGGGGGGCCTCAGGAGCCCCCCCCCTGAGGTTTTTTGGTTATTTCTCCCAAACGCGTTGAGCTAGGAAGCTCAAATTTTCTGACTTTTCCTAAAAGGCTTCTACGCAACATGTCTGAAAATTTTGAGTTGATCTGACCTCAGGTCAGGTCACCAGAGGCGGTTTGGTGACCCTACCTCAGAAAAGTTTGCAATCACGCCAGAGCTAGAGTTTTTGAGCGATCAATTTCTTCTCTTCAGGCTTTAGTTAGGGTACCAGTATGTGCAATTTGTATATCTCGGAATTTTGATATCGGTGACCTAAGGTCAGGTCAGTTTCGCGACCTCCCCATTATAAGTCAATGGGGGAAAAATCAACTCCCTGTTTTTACCACTAAAACGGCTCGGAATGGCCCCATATACCATACATGACTTCATATACGATCAACCTTCACTACCTTGAGGTCTGTTTTGCTGTTGGGCAGCTGTGAGGTCATGTGACGTCATCAAAGGTCACCAAAGGTTTTTGGCCAATAACTCCGTACAGGAACAAGATACAGACGCGTGGATGGTCTCATTGTGTTCAGCTCGTCAAGACGCATCGAATGATATACATGATGACCTCGAGGTCACGTGACCTGAGGTCAACCTTTGAACTTGACCTTTCGAGGTCAACATATATATCATTCGATGCGGATTGACGAGAGGATCACGATGATGCCCTTAGTTTGTTCCTATCTTGACTAATTCGAAAGTTATTCGAGAAAAACTCTCTCCATATCTAGCGCCGCCATTTTGACTTTTTCGACCCCTGTGACGTCATCTTTGACCTGACCTGAAAATGACCTTAGTAAAAATTGTAGATCTTGACCGTGCGTATCCGATGCCGTTTACCGTTTGTCGCTGCGATGTGTAGTTTTTGAGATCTGAAGGGGGGGCCGAATCGCCCCCCCCCCGCCAGTTTCTTGTCCCGGCGGAGCCCGCCAGGAATAGGGTTAGGTAAGCTGAATGGAGGTTGACGGAAGGGCGGATAATAATTATGAAAAAGGTGAATCGATTCCAGTGATTCTATGTACGGGTAAACACTAAGCAATGTGTATTGTGTAATCGTTATTAGATGTAAGCTACCATTGGTAAGGCGAAGCACTGTAGCAGAAGGATCTCACTCCCCCCCTCTCTCTCTCTCTCTCTCCCTCCCTCCCTCTCTCTCTCTCTCTCTCTCTCTCTCTTTCTCTCTCTCTCTCTCTCTCGCTTTTTACATTTCACTGTTTTAGTGGTAAGTAGTCTCTGCTCGCATGCATTGACGTGCATTTGATCCTAAGGTCATTACATAATTATGTAACGCCGAATTCGCTGCAATGAGCAAAGTGGAAACGTTTCATTGGTCACGTCTGACAGAAACGTATTTAATCTGTAGCTGACATGTACTCCATATCAGCTACGGATGTGTATTGTGTAATGTGTATGGCGTATGCCTCCGGTAAATACATTGTAATTTTTAGTACATGTATATTATTACGTACATTATTATTACGTTTATTACGTATTATTATTACGTTTATGTATATTATTACGGTACACCGTGAAGTACCGTTATTATCACGGTCCATGTATTGTAGACACAAAACAAACATTTAAGCCATGTTTGTTGGTTAACCGTGGTCGCCTAAATGATCACTTTGTATTCGTGATCAGTAGGAAAATTACGATTTTATGCTCAGTCCGCAGCTTGAAATGCCTTACGCATGGTCAAACTAACAGCAGAACACTGATTTGCTGCACTCCTGACGATCTCTTCGACCCTCCCTCTCCGATTTCTTCGACCCGTCGACTGAATGCGGGAGAACACCAAGCATACATAGGGACTACACTGAGCTACATTTCTAGTGCCTTCCTCGGCCATTTCGCGCTCAATACCTGACTGGACTGGACAGCTGCCTCTCCTGCCACGCCACCAGCGCAGTGGGCCTCCTCGTATCCCCATCCCTGTCTCTATAAGCAGTCTCACTTGGTCTGCAGCGGCACTGAGATCGACATCCCACCCAAATCGCCTCCCTGAGCGGTGTTCTATTCAGAACTGCCATCCACGTCTCCAGCATCGTTAAAAGCAGTCGAGCCATCATCAACCACCACGTCAGCTCGTACTGCATCGTCAAACGGGCGGTGATGCTGAGGCAGGTGAAGATGATGTCAAGAGCAGATGACGCGAAAGTGATGCCACAAAGATGCTTGAAGAGCTTCAGGCGCACGAAGAAGGGACTGGTGAGATCGTAGATGCCTCGTTCGTACATGCGGTGCTCCTGTTGTAGACCATTGGTGATTGTGTGAACGGTAAGACAGGCTGATCCGAGATCCAGAAGGACTGAAGTCAGGTCGCTGGTTGCGGCCATGAAGCTGAAGAAACTAGAAGAGTTGTGCCATCCGTAGACAGGGATTATGAATCTCTTGTTCATTACAGACGCAACATTGCCTATGTTAGAATAGTTTGTTTTGTTCAATGCAGAAAAATTCTCACTCAAATGAAGTTCATTTACACCTGCTGGGATTGGCCGTTCGAGATTTCTTCCTTCGTCATCCTCAGCTTGAAATAGCCTGATCGTGAAGTTAACAACACCACAGAATACTGCAAAGCAGAGCCCTGCTCTGGTCATGGTTACCATCTTTGGTGCCCAAACGTCCATCACTTTACGGTAGTGTCTCGTCTGCACTACTGCGTGGTAGTTGTCAATCGTCAAGAAGACGGACGTCATGCGCATCACAATGACGAAGATGATGATGAAGTACAGCAGCGGAACACACAGCAGATCAGGTAGCGACATCGACGACATCACTGTCTTCTGCGACGACGATAGTGATGACGTATTGTAGGAGTTCATCATGTTCATACTCTCGCTGAAGAAGAGCATCACGTTCAGGAGTCCGATGAAGGTCAGGAAGAGACCGCAGATGGCGGACATGATGCAGGCGCTGATGACTAGTCTCGTAGTGGGATCATCGAGAAGGTTTCGATTCCATAGGATTGTCACAAGCGGTATGGAAAAGAACACCGCAAGAAGAATGCCGAGGAAAGTCACTAACCACGACATCACCATCGCTCTGGGTTGGAGAAAAGCGAAATAAGTGCAGCTAGGTGATCCTCTTCTTTCCTAGATCGACCTTATCGTCTAGAGTTGAAAAGCCTCCATAAGCTGATGATTTTGAAAATAATGATGACGAATACGACGACCATGATCAAGATAAACATTACTATCATTCAGTCACAGCAGAGAAGCCAACTTACTGACACACAGGAGAAAGATGTGTTGCGTCGAAGCTGATTCAGAACTCCACTTCCGATCTAACTGACCTCTCGTTGCTCGATCCAAAGCGACTCTCCGCGGTTATCCCACTTCAGAGAGTCTATCTCTCCTCTCAACGCTATCCGACGGTAATGAACAAAGATCGACAGACTCAGCATCATATGCATCTGCCGGCGGCCGGTTGTCATGACAACTGCCGCACGGTTGTCATGACAACTGTCGCACACAGAACAGGAAACTCTGGTGGACGGCGACCACATCGATAAGTTTTGTGTAATTGGTACGGTTTTTACTAGACATTTGCAGAAGAAACCCGATGATACTGGACTTAGGAAATAGAAATACAACCCCTTACATGCATCTAGTAACGGGTTGTGATGCAGTCACGAGTAGAAAGAGACAAACTGATGTGCTAAACAATATGGTAAACGCATTTCAGATACTGCATAGTTGTGAATAAGAGCCACTCAAGGCTGTTGAAGAAAGCAGGCGTATGTTTTATCACAGATAACCCTTTCGTCAAAATAGCGTAGTTTCAACTGTTCAGAAAAGTTGAGCCAGAGCCGACGCATGTGTGTCCAAAAGGTATTTGGTAGATAAAGAGTAAGCCTTAGGACTTCGTCACTTTACTGGAAGGTGAAAATGCTAACAGATTATAGCAGCGATCTCATTATTTTCCGATAGCCAAATTCTATTCAACACAAGAATTTTCGTATTTCCATAACAATAATGCCCCATGAGAATCGTTTAAAATTTCTATCCCGACCGATCACTTCGAAGGAAACGTCCGTTTTTGCTCTGGCAAGAACAACACAAAACATCGTGCAGAAATATAAAATGCAGACCCACGTCAAAGCGCCCTCGCAAAAACTAGCGTCCTCTCTATCTACGGCGCCAAAGGGGCACATCAACCCACCGCAAGAAATACCAAAAATGTCTCGGTAAAACTCTGAGACCCTGGACGCGGCCTCGCTCATGTTCCCTATGGTGCCGCCGGTAATTAATTTGTCACGGAGAAAGGTGCCGGTGGTGGCAGCGGTCTAGTGTCAGGTAAATCACCAATGGTGTGGAAACATGGGCCCCACTGCGCGACCCTGAGGGGAAGGGTGAGCGGTGAGCGGGACAGCGGGGTTCGAAGGAGGTGTGGAGTGAAAGGGGATCAACGCTTTAGAGGTAGTCAAGTGCACCTTAGGCTTAAACTTCGAGCTTCAAAAAGAACTACGGAAACTTGTTACGATGACCTAATACAAATTGCGTTAATATCTTAGCACGGCTTGCGATTGCATTAGGTTCCTAAAGATTGGTAGGTACTTTATCTATGCTTCGTGTGTAAAAGTGCACATTCCTGAAGAGCAGGTAACTACTCCAGTGTCTATCAATTCATCATTAACCCGCGCACCGACGGGGGTCTGCGCCAACTTAGTACCGACGGGGGGGGGGGGGGGGGCGGATGACCGCCCCCCCTGAGATCTCGAGAACGAAGCAAGATAGCGACAAGCGGTAAACGGCATCGGATACGCACGGTCAAGATCTACAATTTTTACTAAGGTCATTTTCAGGTCAGGTCAAAGATGACGTCACAGGGGTCGAAAAAGTCAAAATGGCGGCGCTAAATATGGAGAGAGTTTTTCTCGAATAACTTTCGAATTAGTCAAGATAGGAACAAACTAAGGGCATCATCGTGATCCTCTCGTCAATCCGCATCGAATGATACATATGTTGACCTCGAAAGGTCAAGGTCAAAGGTTGACCTCAGGTCACGTGACCTCGAGGTCATCATGTATATCATTCGATGCGTCTTGACGAGCTGAACACAATGAGACCATCCACGCGTCTGTATCTTGTTCCTGTACGGAGTTATTGGCCAAAAACCTTTGGTGACCTTTGATGACGTCACATGACCTCACAGCTGCCCAACAGCAAAACAGACCTCAAGGTAGTGAAGGTTGATCGTATATGAAGTCATGTATGGTATATGGGGCCATTCCGACCCGTTTTAGTGGTAAAAACAGGGAGTTGATTTTTCCCCCATTGACTTATAATGGGGAGGTCGCGAAATTGACCTGACCTTAGGTCACCGATATCAAAATTCCGAGATATACAAATTATAGCTACTAATGACCTAATAACATCCTGCGACTTTCAAAGGCCTCCGACATCTACTGTAGCTCTGGCACGGTGACAAAGTTGCAAAAAAGTGACTTGAGGTTGGGTCATTCAAAGTGACCTGGTGACCTGACCTTGAAAGGTAGGAGGTTTAAACTTGCACACCATGTGTAAAATTGATAAGGGAATAGTCATACTAAATTTCGCGGCGCTACGCGCCGCGGTTTTCCCGCTATTTGCGAAAAACCTCAGGGGGGGGGGTGGATATCCGCCCCCCCCGTCGGTGCGCGGGTTAAGGTGAGAAACAATGGTAAAAAACTACTTGTTCTATCACAAATCTACAGCCAAACACGAGCTTTTTCCCCGAAGCATGCTCAGCCAACAGCCATCCGATTTTTTTTCCAGAGGAAAACGCACAAACACAGAATGAGCCACCACACCGAAAAGCACCTTCGGCGAATTTATTTTTCCCGCTGCATGTCACACAGCTCATTAGTCCAACATACATACGACAAAAATAGGCAGCAGCCCACCGTGGCATTCAATAGCTGTAGACTCAGTTGTAAATAACGAGCATAACAGAGAGTGTGGGCGACCGGGTAGAGCGAGAGAGAGAGAGAGAGAGAGAGAGAGAGAGAGAGAGAGAGAGAGAGAGAGAGAGAGAGAGAGAGAGAGAGAGAGAGAGAGAGAGAGAGAGAGAGAGAGAGAGAGAGAGAGAGAGAGACCTCATGAGTGGCGGCATCACCATCTTTCTCAACATCGACTTTTACACAAAACGGCAACATAGCACATACCTGTACGCTTATGAAAACACTCAACTTTATTTAGATGATGGATAGAAACGTTCAAGTGTTGAAAATGAATTTTGTATACGTCAATGTCAGCCCATGACACAGGGTGACACTGAAAGCTATCTGAATCTGTCCAGATAGCATTACCACAGAAGGCGATAAAATACAGAGAATTACATGATAAAAGTCAGTACCGATAAGAAAACATACATGTTTGTAGATTACACTATAGTAGACACCACGCATCACATCATCGAAAAAAAAACACAGAAAACACTACAATCATCCAGTCATTCAGATAATCAATAATGACCTTTTGTCGAAAAGTGACGTCACATTCTTGATTGTTACGTCACTTGTCGAATTTCTGAACGCGCCTGAAGGAAAAATTATACATTCTCCCCAATGTGTTGGCGAATAATTCGCTGAATAATTTTTCCATCAGGAGCGTTCGTGAGCAAAATCATAAAATAAAAACAGCATGTCAATAAAGACACCATACACGCAGGTGATTGTGTTTATATCGACACCAATAAAAATGAGAATCTGAACGAAGGACATCAATATAAGCTATAACATTGGTGCCTTTCTGGCCATTTTGAGGGACATTTCAAGTCACCATCCAAACTGACAAAAGTACTGAACAGAAGTACCGATATTTACACAATGTAATATCACACGATACACTTTGTCGCTATAATACATCTTATTTACACTGGGACCCCATCCCTTTCTTAAGTAACAGCATTGGAAAAATACAGACAATCTTTTTCACAAGCATAATATGTTCTAAAAGCAACTGAGATCAACAGGAACGCCACTTTGAGATCAGGTACGTTCAACGTTTATGGAACGAAACACTTATGAAATATACTTACAGTGCAAACGTAAATCACCATGTTAACGTATAATCCGTGATATATTTGAATTGTGAGATGAATGAACTCTTAAAAGTAAAACAAATATTGTTTCAATGAAACAGATTGTCATGATAGGATATTAACGAATGTATGATAGCCTGACGGTTTCAGCCCCCTCTAGCCTACCATATTATACAATTCAACGATGATTTTAGATAGGTACTGCACACATTACTTAGCACACATTTACAGCAAATAGCTTTACATATCGCCATACATAAATGCCACAAAGAACACATAAGAAATTGCGGTAGTATTCTAATACTACGACCAAACTATCAGGGCTGTACAACATTAATAATGGTCAGGATAGTCAATCACAGGACATTGCTTCCATATTCCACTTCGAGACGTTACGCTTCATATGACTTCACCAAGCAGCTCTGAACGATATTTTGTTGCTAAATTCAATCAATATTGTGCCACCGAAAACGACCGTATAACTTGCTTCTTCGAAGCAAACAATAAAAAATATTTTCAAGGACCTCACAACTGAACGGAAAACTCCTGAGGTGTTATTTGAAATTGGAAAGTTGGAGTTCATAGAATACTGCTAAAAACCTGAGATCTAGTTTTAGACGGCCCAATGTGTTCTAAATCTGGTCCCAATCGAGTTATCCATTAGAGATGTCAATCGGATACCAGCATTTTGGTATACCGATACCAAACCAATACCAACTTGGTATTTGGTATTTCAATCCTCCTATATTTGGTATTTTGTTGGTATTATGAACCCTCACTAATATATAAGAGGCTGATAAAATGGTATAAATTTGGTATTTGCCTCATGTTCCTAGGCTGGTTCGGTTTCGGTATTTCCTCACGGTTTTGGTTGGTATTTGGTTTGGTATCGGTATTCCGATTTTCTGTAATTGACGTCACTATAATAGCCATGGACATAAGATCATAACGGGGCGGGGTCATAATCTGGTCACTGCAGTGATGAGCTATTTCTGTGATATTTGACCTGCATTCACTTTCCACGTCCTTTTCGGTAGCAGATAGACGTATGCCCGCCGGCGTCCAATACCTGACCATCACTTACATGAGTCCCACGAAAAACCAGCTCGATCAAACTCTCGTCCCACCTAGTAGCACAGCAGAGCACTCTGGTGACAAAGCTCAGAAGCTCAGTTTCGCTCATCTCCGCCGCGCGACGCTGCGATCACTCGCTGGACACCAGCTCCCATTCCTCAGTCCTATCTCGATTTTCAGTCGCGATAGCACCTCACCCCATCTGGAGTCGCCTCTCGCGCTGTGTGCCGTTTCCTCTGGTTTCCATTTAGCTGTCGCCGGTGTTGATTTTCGTTTTATCGCTGGTACAGCCGCTACCGTCAGGTTTACGACAGATCATTTGCTAGTCATGACCAGCATACGTCCGGTTGTGAACTGGCCTGGTGGCTGCAGAGGCGGTAGACAGAAATCCATGAATTCTGCTATGTTGAGCCGCCGCAGCCAGCCATCTGGCTCACGCTTTCCGGTTTTGTCAGTTCCCCAAACCCAGCCGTGTTCACGATCACTTCCTGTCCCGAGTCGCGAATATTTCCCGTCGCATCGTTACGATCTATCAACGCCGCACTCGTTGAGCGTCCCTCTTCCTCTCTCACTCTATCCAGATTCCTCCTTCACTCTACCCTGAGCTCACCTGCTTTCGAGTCTCCCTCTACCTCCCTCACTTTTCCCAGCGTCGCTCTGCAGTCTGTACTGAGTAATTCCACACTTGGTGTTTCTTCCTCGCACAGTCCTCTCCAGCCCCATCACTACACTCCAGTCCATAGCGATAGCTTAGGTGCACCACTGCTTTGCACACACCAGTCTCAGACATTATCGATGACCACCCAGCTCACTGAGAACAGCGTCTATTAGGTAGGTGTCCACATTCCTGTCGTTTGCGCCAGCGTCAGCTATTTTTTCAGCACTTCTCTGAGTTTATAACTACGCCGACATGTTTGTAGTTTGTGCAGGACCTGTGGTACGGACACAACTTCGGACACACTTGCGGACAGTGTTCCGGAAACAGCGTGGATACACCAGTGGTGACATGCAAATCACCAGTAGCGTCGCTTCAGTGGTCAGCTGAAGAGAAAGGTCATCGAGTGTGTGACCCCGCAGCCGCACTCCAACCGGGTCGTCACTTCTGCGAGGAAAATCGCGACTGTCGCCGTACCATGGCGATTGTTGTACCAGATGTCTTCAGTGACCCCGGTGGCTTAGGGAAGCTTTCTGCTGTTGAGTTTTACCACGGCTCGTGTTGTACCGGGTGACATGGGGTCTTGGTTTGTTCGTCGAGTTATCCGGTGTTACTACATCGATCGAACTTCGAATGGCATTCGTACCTTCAGCTTCCCTTGCAAGCCGCTGACTTGCAGCATTGCGTCGCTCAAAACTTTACCCAGAGAGTCGGAAGTGGGGTACGGTACGTTAAGAGCCGGAAGAAGCCTTTAGAAGAACCGGAAGTGAGTGGCATCCGGTGTAGTAGAGGATCCATTCGGACCTTATGGTCACCACTCTTGCTATCCTCATGATGAATGCAGCCAGGAATGTCACCGGAAATCCGCTACTTCCGTTGACATGTCACCGGAAGTTCACTGCTTCCGGTGGCAGACGCAGAACCGGAAGTACTTAACCGGATATGATGAGTCGGAAGTGATGTCGAGTGCTGTCCTCAGACGTTGTTGCTCCGACCGTTCAACTTGGAAGCTGGCAACAGACAGAAATTATGAAAATGTTAGTACAGTGTATGTGTATGCTGGACAAGCAGAAATGCCAGCTGCTGCAAATCTAACTTGGCTGCTGCCTGCTACGTTATTCGAACTTGAGTTGATAAATGTTAGTTTACGTTAATGTTACGTGTTTTTGTTAGTACTACAACCGGTGATTCTAGCATATCTACACTAGCTCACAGCAAAACATACGAGAGAAGACAGTAGTAGGCAGAATCAGTCACCTTTGACGAGCGAAACTACACTACAAAAGATTGGAGGCGATCTAAGAATGATGGCGGTGTGGCAATACCGATAGAGCTCGGTCACTGAAGGAAGAAGGGAAGCTCGAAGTAGGTAAGTAACTAACTTCATTCACGCTAGCTTTTTTTTTTAAACTAGCTTTGCTTCCTCGCTTAGCAGCTAGCACTGCATGTGTATTGACGAGCTGTAAACTAAGCACTGGATATTTCGACTTTGATTGCTGGCTACGATCACTTATGTGCAATGTCCATATCCTTCAGTAACTATCGTAGCTTGCACAAGTGTTTTGTAATTTATTGATTTAAACTAGCTTATTTTCATTCATGATATTTCCTCTTCAAGTTGGGTTGTTGGATTGTTGTACCCGGTATGGTTGGCACCGAGCTCCGGCCCGGCACGGATTATATCATCACGGATAGGCACACGCTCCCAATCCTTGGAATGCTAGTGATCAGAGAAGGATTCAAATTAACAATTCACCAATCCATTCCGCCGCTTGCCACTGAATGCGTGGATACACACCTGTTGCCAGGGAGCCCTTATTGAGCAGATAGCTGATACGCATCCATCCGCATTGGCTAGTCAATCAACACGGAGATGGCACCCAAGCGAAAAACACTGCGCCTTTGATGGACGCGCGCAAAGAAAAAGAACACGCGAGCGTGAATAACGTAAGCAGGGCACCAAAGATGAGGCCGTTTGCTGTCTGTGAAGCATGAAGAGTCTTTCAGGAAGGTGTGTTATTGGACTAGGGGATAAATAGCAGACGGAAAATTGCGAGATGGTTGTTAGGATCATTCCTGACATGCGGAAAGACGGCATTAACAATGTCCCATCCCAGAAGAAATAATAGGTAACCGTTGACCTTTGTACTACATATTACATATTTATTATTATTTACAATATAACAAATGTTGCGATCTTTTTCCAAAATATACTAGTCACGAGATGTGATAATGCGACAGAAACACTAATTACGGAGCGAGCGAAGCGAGCGTAGTCTTTCCTTAGATTAACAGAAATTTCTGAGTATGAGCGGCCGGCCGACGCTTTTGCGAGGCTTATATCTCAGCAACCACTTGACCGATTTACACGCGGTAATTTTTGTAGGGTAGCTTCATTCCTTCTACCAAGTATTGGACTATTCCCGATGCATGTGGGTGACCCCTTATGCACGTGCCACGTGCAAAACGAAGAGGTGTCAGTTTTGTAATTGTTGCAATATCTCGGTAACTACTGGGCCGATTGCGCTGAAAGTTGGCATGTAGGTAGGCACCCACTAGGCACTGCATATCCATGTGCCAGAGTTGGGGTGCTGCTGCACGTGCGCACGTGCAGGGGTCGATTCCAGATCTCGAGAACGGCTGATCCGATTGCGCTCAAATTTGGTACACGGTTAGGGAACAGTTAGTAGGGTGCCGTGCAAAAGTCAGTTGGGACCCATTTTGCACGTGCGCACGTGCAGGGTGTCGCTCCCAGATCTCGAGAACGGCTGGGCCGATTGTGCTCAAATTTGGCACATCGCTAGAGACCGGTTAGTAGGGTGCCGTGCACAAGTCAGCTGGAGGTACCCCTCGAAATTTCGCACGTGCAAGGCTCACCCTCTCGCTCGCTCCGTTAGTCGCCCCAAAAGGCGTTATACTGGTCATGTAACGCGGTGTTATGCTAAAGTTAATACGCGCACCGACGGGGGGGGGGGCGGATATCCGCCCCCCCCTGAGGTTTTTCGCGAATAGCGCGCCGCGAAATTTGGTACGACTATTCTCTCATCAATTTTGCACATGGTGTGCAAGTTTGAACCTCCTAACTTTTAGGTCAGTTCCGCAAGTCACTTTGAATGACCCAACCTCAAGTCACTTTTTTGAAACTTTGTCACCGTGCCAGAGCTACAGTAGATGTCGGAGGCCTTTGAAAGTCGCAGGATGTTATAAGGTCATTAGTAGTTACAATTTGTGTATCTCGGAATTTTGATATCGATGACCTAAGGTCAGGTCAATTTCTCGACCTGGCCATTATAAGTCAATGGGGAAAAAATCAACTCCCTGTTTTTACCACTAAAACGGGTCGGAATGGCCCCATAAATCATAAATGACCTCATATACGATCAACCTTCACTACCTTGAGGTCTGTTTTGCTGTTGGGCAGCTGTAAGGTCATGTGACGTCATCAAAGGTCACCAGCGGTTTTTTTGATAATAACTCCGTACAGGAACAAGATACAGCCGCGCGGATGGTCTCATTGTGTTCATCTCGTCAAGGCGCATCGAATGATATACATGATGACCTCGAGGTCACGTGACCTGACGTCAACCTTTGACCTTGACCTTTCGAGGTCAACATATATACCATTCGATGCGGATTGACGAGAGGATCACGATGATGCCCTTAGTTTGTTCCTATATTGACTAGTTCGAGAGTTATTCGAGAAAAACTCTCTCCATAACTAGCGCCGCCATTTTGACTTTTTTGACCCCTGTGACGTCATCTTTGACCTGACCTGAAAATGACCTGTGTAAAAATTGTAGACCTTGTCCGTGCGTATCCCATGCCGTTTACCGCTTGTCGCTATCTTGCTTCGTTCTCGAGATCTCAGGGGGGGGGCGGTCATCCGCCCCCCCCCCCCGTCGGTACGAAGTTGGCGCAGACCCCCGTCGGTGCGCGGGTTAATGTAATGTGTATACCTCACAAGTCTAATATTCCAGCAATGCATGAAGACATTTCACGGTAAAGCTTATCAATTAGTCACCACTTCTCAAGCTATGCGGTTTCACTGTTTTGTGGCACCTAACTGTCTAACTAAAACCGAATGATAATCTCCTCTAACCCCAGTGCGCCGCATACGACTCATGATGTGTGTAGCGTGCACGCCTGGTGTGCGCCACTATCAACGCTACTGCGCCACTCATGCCGCCGCCGCCACCGGTGGGCCGTTCCATAAACATCGTTATCGCGCCGCATATGCCACCGCCTGGCGTAGATGGATAGCACAATATGGCGACCGACGCACGGCAGGGAGCAATCTGCGACGCGGAAACGATGGTCTCGTGGGTAAGCTCTTACGTATCTCCTCTGTGCGGAAGATTGTTGATCAATTGTGCAGCGTATACTGAGTAGTGAGTACTGAGCTTCTAATGGATTCACAAGGAATGTGCAATATGGGATGTCAATCAAATCAAGTAGTGATAAATGGTTATCCTGTATAACATGTAACCTAAAATAATATGGATTGTAGTATATACGCGGCAGAAAAGTGCCGCGGAATGGGACAGCCGTGTAATGTATATTTCGCGATTTTTTTTATAATAGCGACTTATTGATAGAGTTTTGCCCGTTTTTCTCAATTTACTGATGATTGATCCCACAGCCGTGAGGCTAAGCCATGCCTACAAAGCGAATAGGTGCTGACTGCTGATCTCTTCTCCGATCAGGAAGTTTCGAATTCAAAACTCACATGAGCATTTCAGGCCAAACCCAATAAAACATCTCATGGCTTAAAACATGTCCAGATGCACGTAGCTGGGCAATAGACACGGCCCAGCCCTCCCAAACTCTCCCCATCCCTCCCACTCTCTCCCCCTCACGACGCCACTCCGGACATCCATAAATGGAGCAGGTCACATCCAAACGCCGTCTGTGTGTCGCTTTTCGACAGGCGTCGACTGAGTTATGAGACCGGGGAATTCACCAGGGCTCAGCTGGACGCATTAGTATGGCAAGAGGTGAGATCAAGAACTGGCGATGGTCTGAAGGAAAGAGCTGGCGATGGTAGGGGAGAGAGGGTCTCTAATCACTGAGGGAGGGGAGAGAGAAAGAGAGAGAGAGAGAGAGAGAGAGAGAGGGGAGAGAGA
>NW_024883786.1:0-45829 GCF_019059575.1 Amphibalanus amphitrite
ACACGGGCATCCCCTCCTGGGATGTCAGCTTTTACCAACGTGTTCCACGTCTTAATTTACCGCGGTTCAAAGGCGAACCAAGTGAGTGGCCGCGCTGGATCAGTCTCTTCAGAGTACTGGTTCACGATCTGGCGTCTCTCTCTCTGACACGGAGCGGATGGCGCATCTACAACAAGCAGTAGATGGAGTCGCCCATCAAGCCATCGAGGGATTCTTGTTCGATGGCAAGATGTATCACCAGGCGTTGGCAAGGCTGCACGAGCGTTTTGGTCGAGAAGGTGACATCAGCCAAGCATATCTCAGCTCCATGTTCACGACACCAGCTCCTTCAATCAACACATCGCCTCAGTGGAGAGGTTCAGTTCGGCTGTCAGTAACACTGTGCTGACGCTGCGCGCTCCTGAATCACTACATGATCTGAGAGCCATCGAGAACCTGCGTCGAGTGGTATTGAAGCTTCCTGCGGAGTTGTCCTACCAATGGGGACGAGAAGTGCATCAGATGCATCCAAAGCATCCCGATCTGGAGATCTTCAGCAAGTGGCTGGAGACAGAGACTGCTATCTTGAGAAACTCGGCCAACCACAACCGCGATCCAGAAAGAAAAGGGCCATCCGCAAGTGCACGGGACCTCGGCGCGAAGAACAACTCTGACTACGTCGGCTACGTCTTCCCAGACGGAAAACAACCGACGTCGCTGGTTCTGTGTCCTGTGCAAGGAACAGCACAAGCTTCAGGACTGCACGGAGTTCAAGTCGAAGACGGTGGAGGAAAGGCTGTTCGTAGTGAGCAAGGAGCGACTGTGTTGGGGCTGCCTGAACAACAAGGGTCACTTCGTGTTATGAGGTTATCGGTGGAGCCAACAAATAACTAAATGCACTTACTTTTAAAAGTAATAATAAAAGTATGTGCATTTAGTTATTTGTTGGCTCCACCGATAACCTCATGACACAAATATGTCCCTAAATAATCAGTAAGGGTCACTTCATTAGGGATTGCCGTTCTGCAAGGCGATGCAACTTGAATGGATGTAATGCATCTCATCACCGACTCATCATGAACAGAAGCCTCCCTGGTAATGAAGAAAACCAAACAGAACCAAAAACAGAGGCACAGGGAGGAAGTCGCATCGTCGGCACGGCTCTCACAGAGACGACAGACACACTGCTGCAGTTGTGCCGGTGCGGATTCACGGCCCAAACGGGGAGAGAGACGGAGTGGCACTGCTGGACCCGGGAGCGCAGACATCACTCTGCTGTGAAGATGTCTTGGAAGAGATTGGGGTCCCAGGAGTCCAAGAGAATCTGCAGCTACAGAACATCGAAGGAAACGGTACCAGACAGTCGTCTCTTCGAGTTCAGCTGACTGTCAGTCCTCTTCGAGTTCATCAGAGCACAGCGACCAGCAGAATCGAATCGTCGTGCCCGAGGTGTGGTCTGTGCCAAGGCTGAACGTGGCCCCACCCAGCATGAGTAGCAAGCAGCTTCGCAGCTGGAAGCATTTGCAGGACCTGGACCTACAGCAGTACAACGGCGCACACGTCGAGCTTCTACTTGGTGCCAACATTCTGGAAGCTGTGTTGCAGCGAGAGGTCAGGGTGGGAGCCCCGGAATGCCCGTCGCTATCCGGACAGACTTTGGCTGGACCCTGACGGGATCGATATCCACCCTGATTCCAAGCACAATGCGGCAAGTCATGTTCGTGCGTCGACGTGCTCCCGAAGACGCTCTGGAGGGTCTGCAAGAGTTGGTCCAAGACTGGTGGACGACCGAGGCCCTCGGCACCATGATCAACAGCTCTGATGCACGATCTCAAGAAGATCTCAGAGCTATGCGAATCTTGGATCAGCAGACCAGGAAGGTGGGGGGCAGATATGAAACTGGACTTCTGTGGGGTGAAAATGAACCGATGTTACCGGAGAACTGGAACCAAGCGTACCGACGTCTCCAGTCCATTGAGAGAAACTCGACAAACCGCCAGAACTGGCTACAAGGTACCAAGCCATCATCGACGGATATGTAAAGGATGGTCACGCAAGGAAGCTCTCAGCAGAAGAAGCGGACGAGCCGAAGGGGAAGCGTTGGTATCTGCCACAGCACGCAGTAGTGAACCCGAACAAGCCAGGAAAGCTGAGAATCGTCTTCGACGCTGCGGCAACATACCAAGGTGTATCACTGAACTCGAAGCTCATCACAGGTCCAGATCTACTACACGGCCTTCCTGGGGTGATCATGCTCTTCAGGGAAGGTCTGATCGCTGTGACCGCGGACATCAAGCGATGTATCATCGGGTGAGGATCCGGACAGAAGACCAGCCTGCCTCGAGCTTTCTATGGCGAGATATGGAGCGACACCGTAAGCCCGACGTCTATCAGATGGAGGTGCCATCTTTGGCGCGAAGTCATCACCGGCAACGGCCAACTACGTGCTGAGAAAGGCGCTCCTGGACTATGGAGCGGAGGAGACAGACAAGATTCTCAGCAGAAGTCCCGAGCAACTGGCCAAGTCGTTCTACATGGATGATTGCCTGTTCTCTTGCATGACGGAAGACGCCGCCAAACAGCTGTACGCTGACGTGAAGGAGGCACTGGAGAGAGGAGGTTTTCACCTCACGAAGTGGAGAAGCAGTTCCCCGCTGTGCTGAAAGGCGTTCCAGAGTGAGAGAGCCAGCGCCTCTGCGAGCCTATGTCTCAGGAGCTCGCACACCGCTGAAAAGACGCTGGGCATCGCATGGGAGGAAGACGAGGACACATTGGGGTTTCGTCTCCAAGCCAAAGAAGTGAGTGCAACCAAGCGTGGTGTGCTCAGCAAAGTGTCAACAATCTGGGGATCGCTGCTCCTGTTACCGTGAGAGCCAAGATGATGATGCAGCGACTCTGGTGGAAACATCTGGAGTGGGACGAGCCACTACCCGAACCTGAGCTGAGCCAATGGTTGAATGGCTGAGTGAAGTAGAGAAGCTGAACGAAGTCGTGATACAACGCTGCGTGAACCCCAGAGGCCCAGAGAAACTGCGACGCCAACTTCATGTGTTCTGCGATGCTTCAGAGAGTGCGTTCGGCGCTGTGTCATACTGGAGGACAACTTCGAGCGATGGATTACACCACTGTCGCTTCCTGATCGGCGAGTGCCGAGTCGCTCCACTGAAGCGACTATCAATTGTCCGTCTGGAGCTGCAAGCAGCCGTTCTTGGAGCGCGTCTTGTGGCTACCGTCCTCGGTGGGATCACGAAGCTGCCGGGTGACATCCTGCTGGACGGACAGCAAGGTCATCCAGCAGTACCTTGGTAATGAAACTCGGCGGTTCAAGACCTTCGTGGCCAACAGACTGGCAGAGATTTACGAGCTGACCTGCAACGCGTGCTGGCGTCGGAGTCAAGTGACGCCCAGTCATCTCGCCAACGAGAGGCCGAACCATCGACCCTTCCGTCTGCTCCCAGTGGCCTCGCCATCGAGGGGCTGGGAGAGAAAACACATCGGCATCTCCGCAACCGTGAGATAAACCAGCGGGGTTTACACGATCCTGACACATCGCTATCAAGCACTGGAGGACCTATGGTCCTCTGAGTCTGGAGGCTCTCCAGCGTCTATCCATCTCCAGCGCGGGAGGCATTAGCCTCCGCGAGCGCTGCAGCGGCCTCGGCGTAGGTGTCGGTGGCCTCCTCAACCACCTCGGCACGGGCGGCGGCGGCAACCTCCTCGGCTACATCAGCACGGGCGGTAGCTTCCTCGGATGTGGCGGTTTCTGCTTGGGCGGCAACGATTCGTCTAGCAGCGACGACGTCGCCAGTCGCCTTGGTGCGTCGGTGGGGATATACCACTGATCCCCATCATTAATCGTTGCTTAACGAAGTTGAAGTGTTTTTTTTATTTCTTCTGTTTCATGCTATACTTGCTGGTGTTTCAAAAAATAGCATCGTATTTGTTGGAATGTGAAATGGTTTATATGTGTTAGCGACGCGATGTGTACGGCAGCACGCCGGTTACCTTTCGTGAGTGTTGCCCTGCAGTGCAACACTGTGCGGGGGGATGTTAGCACCGGCGGCTGCAGGCCGGGCCGACCGGACCTCCGAGCGGGCCATGTGGCGGCCGGCCGACCACGTGGCGCCTGGGGCTATGCCGGCCCTGAGCTGGCCCCATAGCAAGCAGCCCGGTGATTGGCTGGCTGGGCTCTGGCCCTCGGGCGCCGGCGAGGTGACCTCGGGTCAGCGCGTGGTTATTAAGGGAGTTCGTTCTAGATGTTCGGTGTGGCAGTGCTCGCCGCTGTGTGTGTATGTATGTATGTATGTATTTACATCGTGCAATCGGTCCATGAACACATGGCTATTATGATTGACATGTCATAAAAACGGAACATCGGGATTCAGTTGCACAACTAACACACACATTCACGCACACACACACTCAGCTCACATCACATTTGTACATCGCGCTACTCGTTTTGTTGTTTTGCCAGAAGATGTTTGCGGAGTTTTAGCCTGAACTCTCGCGTTCCCATGTTGTGGAAACTCGGCGGCAATTCATTGCAGCCCGTGACGGCAGAAAACAGAAATGGTGTGTGTGGTGCGCTGGCTGTGGTGTGGTGATGGTGCACAATACAGCAAGTGAAAATATCTTAAATGGTGTGGAGAGGAGCTGGACCAGTGGCAAAAGGGACGCGACAGTGAACCGCAGCGAGTCTTCTCAGCGTGCGAGTGGCCGATCATTTCCTTTCATCCGGGTCTTATAACACGGCCTCTTCCGGGGTGTGTGAGGGAGGCGGCCACAGTGTCTGGCCAACGAGTCACTGAGCTTAAACTCGTTCCCGGGTCTTGCCATCGAGGCTCGGGTACGGGGTCTCCGCTCAGACAGGGGTGCGACCAGTCGGCTCCGGCTAACCTCGCCATCGAGGCGCCGGAGTATCGGTTGATCTGTCCGATTACAGTGGTCTCGCCTTCGAGAGGCTGGAATCGGGCAGCGGCTGGCGTCTTCCTCACCATCCTTATCTGCCCATCGCTCTCCTACAGTCCTTGTCTATCATCCGGCTAAATAAGTGTCGTTGGCGTGTGAAATACCAGAGGACACGTGGCGACAGCTGCTCTTTTTTTATCGCTAGAAAATTGATTGAGCTTTCCATTGACATCAACGGTTGAGCGGTGTATGTGTGTAGAGTGCCATCAATAATCTTTAAATGAAGTTAGTCATTTTTGCGTTGCCAAGGAATGGAGTACCCCTTGCGAGCATCAGGGGTGACGTCACTCAGGATCTGTCTCTAATTGGTCGGCGGGGGAGTGACTTACCTTCTATAGATGACCTTGATCAGGGCACTTAAGAGTCGGGTACCGTAAAGTGGGGCTATTTGAAACGGATTTTACAGTTTTTGACCTCTCCCTTTAAGACGGTTTAAATTTCTTATAGCATGTAAATTGCAAAAATGTAGTTCTCTGTGAGCTCTTTCATATAGGTGCATTTTGGTTCAGCTTGTAATAATGATTAAGGCTATTTTTTAGTTAAAGCCTGTCTCAAATAGCCCGATAAGGTGGGGCTATTTGAGACAGTTTTAGTTGCAAAGAAATTGAAGAAAATCGGTGACGCTAGAGACAATTTTTTAAACGCCATGCAATTGGAAATTAAATTTTGATCATTTTGGCAAAAATTGTTGAGCAGAGACTGCTACATGTCCTTTATTCATTTTTTTCCTTTTTTTGTAGGACACTTCATTTCGGTAGGGTATAAAATTGCATCACTATATGCTAAGGTTATCATAATATGATGTGACCCTAAACTTTCAAAAGGACAGGATGTTCATCAAGGACTTTTTAAAGTCAACGACAGTAAAATTTTAAAAGTAAGTTTTTGTATATAGCCCTGGTGACGTGAAAACAGATATACCGAAAGTCGATGGGGCTATTTGAGACAGGCTTGCTACCTTATGAAGCACACCGTAATGAATCATACAGGGCAAAAGGTTTCCCAAAACATTAAAGTGAATGGTCTGCATGATTGCTTGTTCCATTGTACATCTCCATGCGAAGAAATAGCAAAAAAAAAATGTTAAACGTTTTTGATTTTATGCCGATTTTCCTCGATCGCTGCATGCTGTATCAATTGGCCCTACCCTACCACATCAAGTACTTGGATAGGCTCATCTAACAGTACGTTCATGTGTTAAGTAACCTTCAATGGTGTTTTTTGGTCAACCAAGGTAGACATATGTTGATTGTCAACTGAGTCAGTGACTGATGAAGCACATTTTAAGCACATATTCATCAGAATAGTTTTGTCACCAGCTAAAGGGACATTATGTTACACTACGAACATGTAAATATTGCTTGCTGCTAAAAGTACGTACCATGAACCCACTGCACGTTTATGACCACGACCGATTCACCGGTGTTGCTTATGTCGAACGTTCGATGCACTTCAGGTAGATGGCGGTAAGTCTTCTCGGGTGCATCGTATCACCATTATAATCAGCTATTTGGCATATCCGTTGAGGTTTGACCAGGTGGGAATCATCGGGATTCTGAGACAATGGGTTACGCAATCGGCAGTACCATTAACTATGTAATATTTTCATGAAAAATGTGCTTAGTCTATAAGTAAAAAGGTAGTAACGATAGATCCAGTGGCGAAGCTATTAAAACTTCAACTTTGTCATAATGCAGGTAGGGGTCCTTTTCGAACAACTTAAATTGTGTGTGTTTCTGTATTTCGTATTTTATGCCAAAGCCCAAATGTCTTTCATAACTTTTCGAAATTTACAAAAAGGTTATTCAGAGCATTCACTGATCAATTCCACGTCAGCCTAAGCAAAAATGACGAAAAAAACATCAAACGGTTTTCATTTTTCAGCGATTTTACCAATCCACTACCTTACTGTCTCAAATAGCCCCACTGTCTCAAATAGCCCCACTTTACGGTCCTCCAAAGTTTTCAGTATATACTATAATTATACTAGATCAACTAGAAAACAACTAGAATTGAGAGCTTACAACTACATACCGAAAAATTATGCCACGATATGGCAGCGCTCAAGCGCGGCGCAGCTGACGCTCGTGTTTCAATACAAAAAATGTGTGCGGTTAAACTCCGGCTTCTGAAGGCGCTGAGGGCCCTTTACCGGCCTCTGGTGGCCCCTTGCCTGCCTCTGAGAGTCCTTACCGGCCCAAGAGGGGCCATATCTAGGGCCTTACACTAACCTGTAATGGCCTCACACCAATTTCTCTGACGGCCCCATTACGACGACTGTGAGACTGAGGCCCTCACTGGTGCTTCTGAGAGCCCACCCGGCCACAAAGGGCCCTTCGGCACCAATTCGCCTCTGAGGGTCTAGGCTGACTATATTTCGACTGAGGAAGGCCTCACAGATCTCGTAAGAGCACCTCATGGACCCCTAATGGCCCTTTCACACGTAGCAACTTTTCCGGTCGCCGGCGACGGCAACTGTCGCCGGCGATCGCCAGCGACCGGGGTCAGTCGCCGGCGATCGCCAGCGACCGGGGTCAGTCGCCGGCAACTCCGCAGTTGTCGATATCAGCTGACCAGTCGCCGGTGTGACGTAGCAGTCGTGTCAGCCAATCATTGGAGAGTTGTCGGCGTTGCCGAGAAAGTTCAATTTTTCCAACATTTTGAAGTCGCCGGCGACTGTTCTAGCCAGCCGCCGCTCAACTGTCACGTGACCCGCTTGACCTTGAGTTGGCACCAGATATTGCGCTGCTGATACATGCAGCGGCGCAGCTTATTTTACTGCATTATTCAAGGTACTAAATATTTGGACATGTTTTGCAGGATGATAACTACCGTCTAGGTAATATTGGAATAATATTTATTAGATCTATTATTGAAACAATACATAATATCAATGAAAATACAATCAAACTGCGATTCTTCTACATTGAAATTCAATGCACTCAAGCATAAAACTGAAAAGTGATGTGTACTTGCAGTTCCTCCATTTTTCCTAACGCATCAGCCAAGACTACGAGTGCTGCAGATTT
This sequence comes from Amphibalanus amphitrite, assembly GCF_019059575.1. Lineage (NCBI taxonomy): Eukaryota > Metazoa > Arthropoda > Thecostraca > Balanomorpha > Balanidae > Amphibalanus > Amphibalanus amphitrite. Next base: position 7,977 of record NW_024883786.1, read on the forward strand.
TGCTCACCTGTCTTGTTTATTCAACTACAACCCTGTTCTCAATAAATGAATACTTCGCTGTAACGACATTAGCATTGAAGGAATGGTTGGTGGTAAGCATGGGACAATCACAGTGATTTGTGGTCACACATTTGGACCGTGCTTTGTATGTGAAAAAACAGAAAAAAGGCATTCTAGAAATGTAGCAGAAATTCAAATGCCAGAAACGGACCTGAGGAACGGCGAAGCCTACCGCCCACATAAAACACAGGCTTTCATTATGTCAAAAACAGATGCTGTATTATCTAAAGCGCTGGATTGGGGAACACAAGTGTACCCCCCCCCCCTATAACAAAATGCATTTTTCCACACAGTGGATATCACTAAACATGGCGAGGTGACAGTATATGACACCATACGCGCGACCACATAAAAATGCAGCACGCGCGGACACGGGGCAGGGACGGTGGCACAATATGCCGATACCCAAGAAGACACAAGTCTAGGTCAAAGGTGACAATACTGTGACAGAAATCTTAAAATCAGCCTGGACACAGCTCACTCTTCATGACCGTTTTTATCGAAAATAGACCAACAAAACACCAAGGCTCCTTCGTCCAAAACTCAAAACTCGACATGCCGCTCCAAAGGCCTTGCAAAACAGCGCACACCAACAACGCATAATAGCCAGCAACGCACACGACAGGATTTTCGAGGCCCGAGTCGTCAGCCGCCGCCGCCGCCGCCACCTCCCGGCAGCTGATTGCTGAGTGCCTTGCTCATTGCCCCACCGGCGCCGATCGTGGCGACCTCTTTACTCTGGCAGAATCGACCCTACCGAGCGGCGACAGCATTCAGAAGCAAAATGACAAATGAATTCACTGCACTTATGTCAGAAAATCGAATGCACATGCCATGGTCACACGCGGTGCCGTCCACGGGGCCGGCAGAAGCTGCACACTGTCACCGAACACCACCTGCACCTTGGACGCAGTATGTGAGGGCTTGGCGGACGCGCGCCGCCTCGCGTGCGGTATTGGCATCAAGGCCCGGACACGAGGGAGCACACTCGGCGCAATCAGAGCACACCGTCCGGGGCCGTCAGTGTCGATCTCCTGACCTCACAGAAAGTTGTGCAGCACACAGGTGAACGCCGTCAGTGTGGTGACTGGTGCGCAGCACACCATCCCACGGAAGATCGTCTGTGGGCCGTGGTGCAGATGCTGTCTCTAGGCAGAGTCAACAGTGCAGTGGCAGAAGTTGAACATTCAGCTGCTAGACTCCTTTTCGGGTCAGCAATGCCGTCGAGTTGGCCATCAGTGGTGTTGCAGAATCATCAGGTACTCTTGATCAGGTACATCAGGTACAGAACCTCTTGACTCATCAGGTAACGCTGTGACTTGTCTGCCAGGCACAGAGGGCGGACATGTCAGAACATACTTCAAAAAACATTTTTAAAAATCATTTTTTAACCAAAAGCTCTGCAAATTAGGAAGCCTGGAATAGGCTATTGCTTAGCATCATAAAAACTACCCAAATACCCAAATCAGGTTAGGCTTGGTTTACCCAAATACCCAAATCAGGTTAGGTTTGGTTTTTACACTTCAGGCTAAAATGAGAACTATCTTAAAATCATTATCCTTGATGTAGCATTGTTGACGCTTTTTGTCTTGCACAATTGGCAATCAGTATTCAGTGACACAGAATTGGAATTTGTGGTTCAGAAACCTAGCATTATTTCACACCTAGCATTTTAAGGCAGTGCTCATTCTTTTTGAAAGCAAGTGTATTTTTTAATATAATTTTCTAGGTAATTCATTTCCTACTGAATATGGTTATGAGACCATTGTTACTAATTTTGGTATTGTTAAGGCAGCTGTAGCATGAGTGGGCATATGCTGTAGAGACTGGAGTGATAAGTGTCACTAGAGGCTTGAGGTTTTTTTAGACATTATGCAGCAGCCTGGGGAGATATGCAGAGGCAAGTCTAGGCACCACCAGAAGGGGGACAAGCAGTCGGCACAACACACAGCGGGCACAAGGGGAGAAGATTGTAAAAACTATTGCCTGGATCCACCTCTGTGGACATCCTCAGGCATGCCTCTGTGGACATCTCCAGGCTGCTGTATGTAAAAAAAGTATCAAGCCTCTAGTGACTTTTTTCCACACTGCAGCAAATGCCCGCTTATTCTTGGTCTGCTCTACCTTCCTCCAATTATGAGTTTTGTGTGAAAATGACATTTTTACATTGGTGGAGCTTGTGTGCGCATGGTACACATAAGCCATGCCGGCAGCATTGCTGCAATGAATAGGAAACAGCTCCAGGGCCAAAATACATACCACCTAATACCTTGCCAAAATACATGACATACCTACCACCTACCGTGCATACTGCAATTATTTATGTACTAATAAGCCATGGATTATCATTTGCCATGTGAGCATGCACACACATGCGAACCCAATGCGGATTAAGTTTGGCCTGGGTTGTTTATCCATGATACCAAGGAAAACTCCAGCAGAAACAATAACAAAATTGCAAAGCTACCTGTTTGATTTTGATCATGCTAATTAATGAGCAGCAATATAATATTTTGTTGCTATCAAATATTTCCTTGTGTCGCACGAATAGGTAGGCAAATAGCTGACTGATGGGTAGGCACTTTGTCCTCAAGGGCACTGATACTGAATGTAAACAATGTTCTTGTGACACAACAAGCAAGTTTTCATTACCTCATGAAACTAGTGTCAATTTCAATGTCATTGAAATATTCAATTTTGATGAAAAAATACATATTTACCTATCACAAATAAAAATCATGGGTGATCATGGGCAAGTGCGCCACAAATGACATAAACCCTCCAATATTGTCGAATCAAGCTTAAATTCAAGTCACAACAGCTTCACGACAAGCAAACTACAAGATAATAATCCCTATGCTACTGTGCAACAAATTTAAGGTAGCCACACCAACCAATTTAGGAAAAAAATGCATCACAAATCACCTAAACCACTCACCAAGGACAAAACTGTCATGGCGGCGTCCGCTGCTCGAGAAGAGTCGCCGGCGACTGGCCTGTGACGCGGATCTGACGTCACCAGTTGCTGGCGATTGCCCGGCCGTGGCCCGGCGATCGCCACCGACTTGCTTACGTCATACCTACGTCACACACGATCGTTGGCTGGCGGTCGCTGGCGGTCGCCGGCGACTGCTGCTGTCGCCGGCGACTGAAAAGTTGCTACGTGTGAAAGGGCCATAAGTAGCCACACTAAGATCTCCGTCAGGGTCTACGCCGGCTTCTGAGGATCCCATAACGGAGACCGTGAGGGCCCTCAGCAGTGCCTCTGAGGGTTCACAACCGGCACCTCTGAGAGCCCTACACCAGTGGTTCTAAGGGCCCACAAGGACACCGTCCTACTATGTAGTTGTGGACGGGCTACAGCGGACCGGCCAGTGTAGTGGTTAGAGCCTACAATCGAGGGGCGTCGCCACGGATTTTTGAGTGGGGGGGGAGGGGTCGGGCTCCCGGTCTTCGACTTGATGGGTAGGGGTGTTTTTAGCCACACTCCCGGTTTTCGTCGTGTGTTGAGAAAAACCTCGGCGCGCAGCGGCGGTATATCTTATTGTATATCAATTTGGCATCGGGAATAAAAATCAAGCACAGGTCACCTGAAGTCAGGTCACAATGTCATGTCAAGTTCAGTTTTAATGCCTCTAAAAACTGCAATCTTGTCATTCCTATAGATTATCTCCTTTAAGTCTGAATTTGGTGTAATGAATGGGATTATAAGTGCCAACAGTTCAATGACTCTGACTCTGGGATTCAATGACTCTAGGATTCTACATCTGAGAAGTGAAGTCAGGTCAAATATGTGACCTCACCAATCATCATGATAAGATATGGGATGAAGCACGAATGTCCTCTGTTTTGAACGAATATGCTAAAAAGCTAGATACTTTTGTAGCCATGGCACCTCGGCTCTTTAGGGACAGGTGCAGCTAACGACCAGTGATGACTCGAATGGTCAGTCATTTGGTCATCTGACACATTTTCGACAACTTTTGACGAATTCGCTGTAGAGCGATGACAGGTTGCCTGGAGTGTGTTCAGCTCAGCAACACAGATCGATCAATATGCAGCAGGTTCTTTTCCGGTCAGGATCGACATGACCTTTACCTGATGTCAAATTTTATAGGTAAGTTTTTAAGTTCAAATTGTAAGCCATGCGACGCGTTTCGACGAAACAAACACGATGGTGAATGGTGATAACTTGAATATCATACACATTCTTTGAATCATGGGTTGTCACAGAACAAATGTTTCGGCAAAATCCGTCCGCTTATCTGTTTGGCCTCTGTGGTACACAAGCCATAGACCCGAAGTCAAATCTGAGGCGAAGTTGGCGAAAGAGCTTTAAAAAAGTTATCGAATACGCTTTCTGTGTCGCTGTAGCTCTTATTCGTGTTTTACGGGTCGTTGTTAAAGTAAAGATTTTACCAACGTAACGCTAAGGTATGCTTTCGGCCCCTGATCGAGGTAGAGCTTCGCCGAAAAGCGAGAATGCTGCCCGTGATGAGAGAAAGCCGATGATGCCCAATTTCAAGGTCTTGGCCGGGTCATCTTACGTGAACGCCCAAAAGTAGGGAAAATCGGGACCTGCTAGAACTTTGTGAGCCATAGCTGATATCGGGGTCTCGAGTACGGTTTCGATGTTAGTTTTGAACAACGATGATGACTCCATGCATTTGGGGTAGATCGGGTCGGGTCAGGTCAGGCCGACCAACAGGATTCCTGCCGGCCATCTAGAGTAGGTGACAATCACCACCGATAGCTTCGTAACATGCTACATAACCACCATTTATCAAACCTACTTCTTATGTTCAAACGGGCGCTTAACTCGAAATCAGCTCCAAAAACTATGTACAAGTGTAAGTGGAAGCAAATAAAACTCGAAAAAGTGAACCAAGCTTCGCTTAGCGGTGGCTCTGTCCTTGTGAATCCTTCCCATCAAAAGATTCGGACTAAATTTATAAAAAAGGTTATCTATATTCGAATCAGGTCCAATAAATTTTAGGGTAGGTGTAAAATTGATTAACCCGGCGGCCGCTGGGCCTCCGCGCCACCCGCCGGCCGCTGGGGGGGCATATAGTTGCCCCCCCTTACTTCTGCGACGATATCGTCGCAACGCGAAGAGATAGAGAAGCGAAACTTTGCACACGTCTTCCTGAATACCTAGCCGAGGTTGTGTCCAAATGTGGTGTCGATCCCATTTGAAATGGCGTCACAGTGACGTCATAAGTGAAATTATAGATTTGCGACTCTCATATCCCTCACGATACATCAGATATATGGGACCGAATATAAAGGGTCGATTATTGGTCAGAAACTAGATGGAAGTGTAGTTAGATGTTTTAGGATGACAGCAGGTGCTGTCTAGTTCATTTACAGTTGAGTTTCATGCTCAGCGTCATCAGAAACGGTCCATATCGGAAAACGACAAAACTTTATGACGTCACTGTGACGTCATCTTAGGTGCTACAACCACCAAACTTTCCTCAAACATTGCCTAGGTATTCACTTGAAGCTATGTCAAGTTTCACGTTCGTAGCTCATCAGGTTTCGGAGATATTTCACAAAACGTAAAGGGGGGGGGCAACTTTATGCCCCCCCCCCCAGCGGCTCGTGGGTTAACTCGAGGTCACTGGAAGTTTCGTTGCAATATGCTCCTTTTGCGCGTCTTATTGGGAAAGCCCGAGAGGGGTCCACTATCTGACCCCCTTCCCCCTATGCAGGCAGGTCGGACGGTAGCCACTAGCCAGGGCTGAGGCTAGGTAGGTACCTCGTAGTTGCTGATACGTCATCCGACGAATCGACTGCAACCATTATTTTGACAATCAGAGTTCAGACGAACGATTGGGTCAGTTTTGGCGCGCCCACTCCTTTGAGGGATAAAAAGGGACTAGAATAGTGACTACTTTAATATATTGTCATGCTGATGTTCCACGGACTAGGGAGCTCTTGAAGCGATTTTGAATCTGACGTTGTATTTGGTGATGTTACTGACGCCAACTTCACTGACAAGATAGCTCAAACAGGCATACTCAGCATCGTCAAAAGTGGGGGGTCGACCCCCCTCCCGGTTCTCATGAGTGGGGGGTCGCGACCCCTGCGACCCCCCCCCCCCCCCGTCGGCGACGCCCCTGCTACAATCCTACTAGTAGTTATGGACGGGCTACAGCGGACCGGCCAGTGTAGTGGTCCGGCCGGCCGTTTGCCCGATACAGCCGTGTCCCCACTCACGCTGTCGGTGTGTGTCCGTGTTTGTCCCCACTCACGCTGTCGGTGTGTGTCCATGTGTGTCCCCACTCACGCTGTCGGTGTGTGTCCGTGTGTGTCCCCACTCACGCTGTCGGTGTGTGTCCGTGTTTGTCCCCACTCACGCTGTCGGTGTGTGTCCGTGTGTGTCCCCACTCACGCTGTCGGTGTGTGTCCGTGTGTGTCCCCACTCACGCTGTCGGTGTGTGTCCGTGTGTGTCCCCACTCACGCTGTCGGTGTGTGTCCGTGTGTGTCCCCACTCACGCTGTCGGTGTGTGTCCGTGTGTGTCCCCACTCACGCTGTCGGTGTGTGTCCGTGTGTGTCCCCACCCACGCTGTCGGTGTGTGTGTCCGTGTGTGTCCCCACTCACGCTGTCGGTGTGTGTCCGTGTGTGTCCCCACTCACGCTGTCGGTGTGTGTCCGTGTTTGTCCCCACTCACGCTGTCGGTGTGTGTCCGTGTGTGTCCCCACTCACGCTGTCGGTGTGTGTCCGTGTGTGTCCCCACTCACGCTGTCGGTGTGTGTCCGTGTGTGTCCCCACTCACGCTGTCGGTGTGTGTCCGTGTGTGTCCCCACTCACGCTGTCGGTGTGTGTCCGTGTGTCCCCACTCACGCTGTCGGTGTGTGTCCGTGTGTGTCCCCACCCACGCTGTCGGTGTGTGTGTCCGTGTGTGTCCCCACTCACGCTGTCGGTGTGTGTCCGTGTGTGTCCCCACTCACGCTGTCGGTGTGTGTGTCCGTGTTTGTCCCCACTCACGCTGTCGGTGTGTGTCCGTGTATGTCCCCACTCACGCTGTCGGTGTGTGTCCGTGTGTGTCCCCACCCACGCTGTCGGTGTGTGTGTCCGTGTGTGTCCCCACTCACGCTGTCGGTGTGTGTCCGTGTGTGTCCCCACTCACGCTGTCGGTGTGTGTCCGTGTGTGTCCCCACTCACGCTGTCGGTGTGTGTGTCCGTGTGTGTCCCCACTCACGCTGTCGGTGTGTGTCGGTGCGCGGCAGTAGCCGGGAGCTGGACGTGCTGCGCATGTCGGACCTCCAGTCAGCCGCCGACTCGGCGTTCCACCCGGACCGACTGCGCACTGGCGCCGACCAGGACGGGCAGCTGTCCGCCGACGAGTACGTCCAGATGGTCCGGGACCTCATCAAGATGGACAAAAACGTCTGCCTCTGTCGCAACTTCCACAACTTCAACAAGAAGGAGCTGGCGGCCCGGCTGTGAGTAGCGGGCGCTGCTGGCTGGCAGACTCTCCCGGCTCGAACCCTAGTCGAGCGTCAGCGGCACCTCTCGGTATTAGCCGACAGTCACACGCTGTGCCCCTGGTGTTGGAATTTTACACTTAGCAAACGAGCATCGGTTAACGAAACTGTTGGCATTGTAAACTGGGTACTACGAGGTTGATTTGTGATCTTGTTTGGTGACGGCGCTCTTCTGCACTGTGACATCTTCAGGAAACGGCGGGAGCCGGTGCACATCGACGCCTGGCCCGTCAACTTCTTCGACACAGAGGCGCCGTGCACCAGCGACGACGTGACGTCACAGTTCCTGCTGCAACTCTCCACTGTCCTCCTCATGGTCAGTGTATGTGCGTGCGCGTGCGCGTGTACGGCTCTCCAGTAAAACAGTGGTTGGTTTTGCTTTTTAACCCTCGCCCGTATAGGGGGGGGGGGTCGAATGGACCCCCCCATGGTTTTTCGCAAATAACTCGCGTAAAAAGCGGCCGATCGCGACGAAACTTTCAGTACCCTCGCGTTCATCAATTTTACACCAACCCTGAAAATTTCATGACCCTGACCCGAATGATCTTTGACCTGTGACCTACTTTTCGAGACCATGTTTGGCCGGAATCGCGATTCGGCGTATGTCGGCTCGCATTAGCCGCGCGTTTGCAGTCTTTTCGTGGTTTCAAGCGTTCAAACATGTGATATGATGTTGCCCCCATGCATAAGGGTGGGTGTCAAGGTCACCTGAAGGTCAGGTCAGGTCATTGACCTTTGATGACCTCGGTTCACTTTTTCGAGTTTTACATGTTACTAGACCAGTTTTTGGAGCTGAATTCGAATTTAGCAACCATACTAGAGGTACAGGTTTACGCGATAACTGTATGTTTTGATTTATATTATGTTACGGGTGCATTAGTTTGGGTGACTGACTTGTATTTTTAGCTGTATTATTTGGGTGGATTTGGGTAGCTGTTTTTAATTGAACTGTAAGGGATGGTGAAAGTTGCGGGGTGTTCCAGTGTTTTGTATGTTGGGCCCTTTTTGAACTCAACCCTACCCCTACCCTACCTCTACCCTACCCCTACCCTACCCTATCCTACCCTACCCCCTACCTACCCTACCCTACCCTACTACCCTACCCTACCCTACCCTATCCTACCCTACCCTACCTAACTCTACCCTACCTAACTCTACCCTACACTACCCTACCCTGCCCTACCATACCCTACCCTACTACCCTACCCTACCCTACCCTACCCTGCCCTACCATACCCTACCCTACTACCCTACCCTACCCTACCCTACCCTAGTCCCTACCCTACCCTACCCTACCCTAGTCCCTACCCTACCCTACCCTACCCTAGTCCCTACCCTACCCTACCCTTACACTACCCTGCCCTAACCTCACCCTACCCTACCCTACCCTACCCTACACTACCCTAACCTACCCTACCCTACCCCTACCCCTACACTACCCTACCCTACACTACACTACACTACCCTACCCTACCCCCTACCCTACCCTACCCTACCCTTACACTACCCTACCCTACCCTACCCTACCCTACCCCTACCCTACCCAACACTACCCTACCCTACCCTACCCTACCCTACCCTACACTACACTACCCTACACTACCACCGACAGTCCAACTTTCAGCTAAATCGGCCCAGAAACGGCTGAGATATTGCAAAATCAAATTAATTTGTATTTACTGGCGAATCTCCTTGGCGAGCGGTGCCTTGTGTCGGCCTTCGTTTTCAAAGGTCAATGACCTGCCGGCTCTGATTATTTCCACTCAGTTTGGCAAGCGAACAACTGAGCCTAAAGCACGTGCCTTCTGCTCGGCACCGGTCGCGGCCGCACCACGTGCACACCGCTGAACCCACACCCTCGAAAATTTAATACGACAATTGAGTGCACGCGTCCGACTTACAGCGAAAATTTCACCCCCGTAGCCCTTACCGTTCCCGAGCAATAGCCTGTTGCCGATTCTAGTGTAAACCCTATGGCACACCACGTGAGCACGCGCCACGGGCGCACCCCTGGCCGCATCGTGCCCAAAATTTAATACGACCTGTTGAATGACGTGACCCACGAGCCGTGAAAATTTCACCCCCCTGCGTCAATCGACGGCTTTGCAATGAGCGTTTTTGGGCGTAACCCCGACGGCGGACTTTTTAGGATTTATAATATAGACTAGAGGTACAGGTTTACGCGATAACTGTATGTTTTGATTTATGTTATGTTACGGGTGCATTAGTTTGAGTGATTGACTTGTATTTCTAGCTGTATTATTTGGGTAGATTTGGGTAGTTGTTTTTAATTGAACTGTAAGGGATAGTGATAGTTGCTTCAAGTATTTTGTATGTTGGGCCCTTTTTGAACTCAACCCTACCCCTACCCTACCCCTACCCTACCCTACCCTACCCTACCCTATACCCTACCCTACTCTACCCTACCCTACCCTACCCTACCCTACCCTACCCTACCCTACCCTACCCTACCCTACCCTACCCTACCCTACCCTACCCTACTCTACTACCCTACCCTACCCTAGCCTACCCTACCTAAATCTACCCTACCCTACCCTACCCTACCCTACCCTACCCTACCCTACCATATCCTACCCTACTACCCTACCCTACCCTACCCTACCCTACCCTACCTACCCTAGTCCCTACCCTACTACCCTATCCTACCCTATCCTTACACTACCCTACCCAATCCTACCCTACCTTTACACTACCATACCTTACCCTACTACCCTAACCTACCCTATACTACCCTACCCTACCCTACTACCCTACCCTAACCTACCCTACCTAACACTAGCCTACCCTACCCTATCCTACCCTACCCTATCATACCCTACCCTACCCTACCATACCCTACCCTACTATCCTACCCTACCCTACCCAACCCTACCATACCCTACCTACCCTAGTCCCTACCCTACCCTACTACCCTACCCTACCCTACCTTACCCTACCCTATCCTTACATTACCCTACCCTACCCTACCCTACCCTACCCTACCCTTACCCTTACCCTACCCTACCCTACACTACCTTAACCCGCGCCGTGCTGGTGGCCTGAACTTTCCGCCGAGTGCTGGGGGGCGTTTTCACGCCCCCCGTCTAACTCGGCTCCTGGGCCACGTAGCGACACGCGGTAAGCGGCAATCGAAAGAGCGTCAAAAATAAGGACGAAAACACTTCGGTCATTTTTTGGGTCAGGTCAAAGGTCAGGTCACCAGAGGTCACCAAAGGTAAAATGTTGACTATTTCAACATTTTGGAAACTGCCAACGGCTATCTCGGGAACCGATAGAGCTACAGCGCCGCGGAAAAGCGCATTCGATAGCCCTTTTACAGACCTTTCTGAGTAATGTTCTCAGATTTGACCTCAGGTCAACGGTTTAGCCTCCAGAGGGCAAAAACTCCAAAAATAGCCGTTTTTACGAAAAACGTTTTTTCGTCAATAACTTTTGACTCATAAGCGCCATGACATTACTTTTGCCAGCATCGTGTTCCTCTCGTCGAGACGCGTCGAATGAACTATTTGTTGCCCTTGAAAGGTCATTATGAAAATTTGACCTCAGGTCAAGGTCATGACCTGACCGAAAAGGGTCATGTTGCATATCAGTCGATCCGTATCGTCGAGCTGAACACATCTGACGTGTTTTCACCGCTCTAGCACGTCTCTATCAAAAGTTATAGCCAAAAAACTGCTGGCGACCGTTCATGACCTGAGATGACCTCAGGGGCACACAGAGGGGTCACAGGTGCATTTTTCCTATTCAGTGTGTCATGTTTACCTATGAACCGATGTTTGAGAGCGTTTTGAACGATATTCGTCCAAAAGAGGCGCATTTCAATTTTCTCCCATTGACTTATAATGGAGAGGTCGCAAAATTGACCTGACCTTAGGTCACAGATATCAAAAATCCGAGATATACATTTTATACATACTGTTACTCATATCAATCGCTGAAAGTTTCAAAGTGATCGTTCAGTCGGTGTAGCTATAGCGAGCCTTTGAACTTTTTCTGAGGTAAGGTCACTTGACGTGACCTGGTGACCTGACCTTGAACGGCCTAGGTCTGAAATTTTCACAACATGTGCGGAAATGATGTAGGAACACGTGTACAAAAAACGGCGGCGCTGCGCGCCGCCGTTTTTGAGATATTCGCGAAAAACCTGAGGGGGGGCGTAAAAACGCCCCCCCCAGCACGGCGCGGGTTAACCAACCCTAACCTACCCTAACCTACCCCTACCCTACCCTACCCTACCCCTACCCTACCCTACCCTACCCTACCCTACCCTACAACTACCCTACCTACCCTACCCTACCCTAAACTACACTACCACCGACAGTCCAAGTTTCAGCTAAATCATCCCAGAAACGGCTGAGATATTGCAAAAGCAAATTAATTGTATTTACTGGCGAATCCCCTTGGCGAGCGGTGCCCTGTGTCGGCCTTCGTTGTCAAAGGTCAACGACCTGCCGGCTCTGATGCTTTTCACTCAGTTTTTTAAGCGAACAACTGAGCCTAAAGCACGTGCCCTCTGCTCGGCGCCGGTCGCGATTCTAATGCTAACCCTATGGCGCACATGAGCACGCGCCACGGGTGCACCCCTGGCCGCATCGTGCCCAAAATTTAATACGACCTGTTGAATTACGTGACCCACGAGTCGTGAAAATTTCACCCTCCTGCGTCAATCGACGGCGCCGCAATAAGCGTTTTTGGGAGTAACACCGACTGCGTAACCCCGACGGCGGCGGCGGCGGACTTTTTAAGATTTATAATAGTAGACTAGAGGTACAGGTTTACGCGATAACTGTATGTTTTGATTTATGTTATGTTACGGGTGCATTAGTTTGGGTGATTGACTTGTATTTTTAGCTGTATTATTTGGGTAGATTTGGGTAGCTGTTTTTAATTGAACTGTAAGGGATGGTGATAGTTGCGGGGTGTTCAGTTGTTTGTATGTTGGGCCCTTTTTGAACTCAACCCTACCCCTACCTTACCCCTACCCCTACCCTACCCTACCCTACCCTACCCTACTACTCTACCCTACTCCTACACTACCCTACCCTACCCTACCCCTACCCTACCCTACCCTACCCTACCCTACCCTACTCCTACACTACCCTACCCTACCCTACCCTACCCTACCCTACTCCTACACTAACCTACCCTACCCCTACCCTACCCTACCCTACCCTTACACTACCCAACCCTACCCTACCCTACCCTACCCTACCCTACCCTACCCTACCCTACTCTACCCTACCCTACCCATACACTACCCTACCCTATCCTACCCTACCCTACCCTACCCTACCCCTACACTACCCTACCCTACCCCTACACTACCCTACCCTACCCTACCCTACCACACTACCCTACCCTACCCCTACCCTACCCTACCCTACACTACCATACCCTACCCTACCTTACCCTACCCTAACCCTACCCCTACCTTACCCTACCCCTACACTACCCTACCCTATCCTACCCCTACCCCTACCCTACCCTACCCCACCCTACCCTACCCTACCCTACCTCCCTACCCCTACCTACCTACCCTACCCCACCCTCCCTACCCTACACCTACCCTTACCACTACCCTACCCTACCCTACCCATTACCCATACACTACCCCTACACTACCCTAACCTACCCTACCCCTACCTACCCTTAACCCCTACACTTCCCTACCCCTACCCTGCCCTACCACTCCCCAACCCTGCCCTCCCCTACCATACCCTACACCTACCCTCCCCTACCCTTACACTACCCTACCCTACCCTACCCTACCTCCCACTACCTACCCTACCCTATCTCTCTACCTAACCCTACCCTACCCTACCCTACCCTTACCCCACCCTTACACTACCCTACCTCCCCTAATCTCTAACACTACCCTACCCTACCCTACCCATACCCCTTACCCTACCCTACCCTACCCAACCACTTACACTACCCTTACCCTACCTAACCCAACCCTTTCACTACCCTAACCCTACCCTTATCACCACACTTACCCTACCCTACCCTACCCTACCCTACCCCTACCCTACCCCTACCCTACCCTACCCCTACACTACCCTACCCTACCCTACACTACCACCGACAGTCCAAGTTTCAGCTAAATCGGCCCAGAAACGGCTGAGATATTGCAAAAACAAATTAATTGTATTTACTGGCGAATCCCCTTGGCGAGCGGTGCCCGGCGTCGGTATTCATTGCCAAAGGTCAACGACCTCCCGGCTCTGATTTCGCTCAGGTTTGCAAGCGAAGAAACTGAGCCTAAAGCACGTGCCCTCTGCTCGGCGCCGGTCGCGATTCTAATGCTTACCCCATGGCGCACATGAGCACGCGCCACGGGCGCACCCCCGGCCACATCGTGCCCAAAATTTAATACGACCTGTTGAATTACGTGACCCACGAGTGGTAAAAATTTCACCCTCCTGCGTCAATCGACGGCGCCGCAATAGGCGTTTTTGAGAGTAACGCCGGCTGCGTAACCCCGACGGCGGCGTGGGCGGCGTGGGCGGACTTTTTAAGATTTATAATAGTAGATGAATATTTACGAAGTAGTTTTGGTGCCTTCGTAACATGTTACGAAGCTGTTAGAGGCGGTTGCCACCTACTACGAATACCCTTACTGGTTGACCTGACCTGACCTGACCCGACCTGGCCTAAATGCATGAAGACATCATCTGTGATCAAAACTAACATGATATTCGTGATCAGCACCCCGAAAAACCCCATAGCAGCTACACTTTACGATGTTCTAACAGGTCCCGATTTTCCCGACTTTTGGGTCATTGACCTGACCTGCAAGGTCAACCAATGACCTAGGACCTTAAAATTGGGTATCATCGGCTTCCTCTCGTCACGGGCAACACGCTCGTTTTTTCCGCGAAGCTCTAGCTAGATCAGGGGCGAAACGGCAAGGGGGGTCCAAAGGACCCCCCTTATGCGTACGCGGCTGGAAAAACACCAATACGGGCGAGGGTTAAGTTATATCTGGTCTTATATCAAGTGCAAATGCATAAGTATTAACCCGATTTGTGCGTATGCACATTTGCCACGACACTGTGAAATTGCATCGTCGTAAGCCAAATACTTTCTGAGATATTTAGCAAAAACCTCATTTTCTGCCGTTTGGGGCATTCTGGCCGCAGTCTTCCTGGGATCGCCTATGACATCCGTGGTGCCACCTAGTGAGAGGGACGCGGTAACACAGAATCATGAATGAATCGAGCGCGTAGTAAACGGAGCATGAAGGGGAGCACAGAACGGGATAGTGGATAGTGCGTATAGCGGAACAGATGTATTACCTTCACAAACTGTGATATAATATTCGTGATTATGCTAGGACTTACAAAAAGGGAAAGGACACTAGGCCAAGAGAAGGGACGGGTGCCGTCCCGGGGGGATGGTCTTTATCTCGATTTTTTTTTAAACGCGCTGCCGATAGCGAGATAAAAGTTGGCACTCCCGACCTTGGGTCGATAGATAGGATAGGATAGGTTAGATTAGGTCGGATCTTATGACACAAAGCCCTATTTTCAGGCCAGACCAGGTCACTGACCGACATAAGTTAGACTTTGCAAGGTCTTAAAATGCCGCAGCTTCGCAAGCCTCATATGTTGCAGGCACTTTAGAAAATCAGTCATTTGTAAAAAAAAGACGGCTGTTTGAAAAATGACTGAACGCAACCAGGCTTTTTTCAAAATGGCTAGCCATTTTACAAAATGACTAGGCATTTTGCAAAATGCCTGACCAGCATGGAACGTAGATCCCACTACAGATACTACATATGGCCAACAGTTTTTGGACGTCTTCCTATACCCTATAGGTAGGTACGTGTTCAGCCTGTAGCTGATCGATTTGAAGCTCTGTGATGACGACAATGCTGAGTAACGACCAGGTTGAGTTGCAGACTCGGCTGTAGCATAAAGCATTGTTTAGTTAACGCTGTAAAAACTCCCAAGTACATCAACGCCGTTCATGTTCTGCCTGAAACTAGACTTAACAAAACCAGCCGGAGACCGGCCCTAGTCAATAGGCAGGCCCGGTTGATGTACAATTACATTTAAACGAATGAGTGTAGTCTTTGTTTGACTGTGCCATTACGGACAGAACTGCATTATGTATTTGGACACTAAAAACACGTTCGAATTTAATTATAATTTCCCACTCCTTCTCTCTCACCCTCACATTTTAAGAAACATCGTCGCTGTCAGTTCTATCCTTTTGGCTGTCAAAGCAGATCAAATCGCCTTGCGCCCGAGAGTTCATCTCCTCAGATATGATGGGCTTTACCACCACATTCTTCCGTGGGCGGTTGCGCTTTTCATCGCAGATC
Organism: Amphibalanus amphitrite; assembly: GCF_019059575.1. NCBI lineage: Eukaryota > Metazoa > Arthropoda > Thecostraca > Balanomorpha > Balanidae > Amphibalanus > Amphibalanus amphitrite. Next base: position 23,883 of record NW_024883786.1, read on the forward strand.
AAGCACGTTGACAGGTACAGGTCTACCAGCTTCTTGGAGATGTTGTGGTACGTTTTACGTAGCTCGAAGATCACTTTATCCCTGCCAGCATGTCCCAATGTTTAGTGGCAGTTTTGTATCACATTGAAAAGTTCTTCCACGGGCACGACACGCTTGCCACCGTCTTTTCTGGCTAATTCCAGGTGTCCCGCGTAGTTGGTCAGCGTCAGGGTCCTGATCCACCGGTAGTGTTTACCCTCACGAGGCTGTTCGCTTCCCTGACTGTAGGTTGATAAAAAGTCTACTATTTCTGTCCGTTCCTGGTTCGTTATGAATTGATGGTTTTTGCCAGCACTTGAGTCTATGATCTCCGCCACCTTACGGTCGAATTCTGGACGCGACATAATGCCGGTCCACGAGGCACTCGCGACACGCATGCGGACGCTCACTCACAGCCCACGGATCAACAAAGAAGCCCAGTGTGGACCACCCCTCCCCTCCTCAGTTGACTGGACAGCGCTCATTGGCTCTAAGGAACTTCAACAAGTCTACCCTAGGCCTAGTCCACGCAATTGTTTACAGTATTATTGTTTAGGTTTTCTTCCCAACTTTTCTTTGGAATAAAAAAGCTCTCTGATCACAATGAATATTAAAGCAATAATTAACAAAACACGATTAATTTTGTTCTGTGGCAACAGCTGTGAGTACCTACTTGCATGGTCCCAGTTAAAAATATGAAGCTTCACATCGGGAGAATCATCAGGTCGCTTGGCGTAGGACGAGAGCGTTGGTTTCAGAATACACTAACGCCTAAGTGTGTGGGATCGAATCCTCGCGACCTCTAATGGTTTTACAGATACAGGCCGGCATAGGGCCAGTCGTTTGTTGACGCTCCAGATCGATCATTTTAAATCCAGCAGCGTCGCTGACGTGGGGGTTGGAAATGTCGCGGGCCTGCACTTCTCAAAATAAAGGTAGGTATGGACTTCCCACTGCTGGACTCCTCTGGTCATAATGCTGGACTCCTCGGTCCACCTACACGCTGACGCTACCAAAACGTATATAATTAGGTACTCCGGCTGATGTGGCTCTTGGGTCGTGCAGCAGGAGTCGGAGCACAGCAGACCTGAAAAGTCACGCCGCATTAACTATTTCGACCCCGCAAGTAAACTTCGCTTAATGTGCGCGTGCGCAGCGCCTGGGTGAAATTGCCGACCGCCCCTGTTTTCTTTTTATTATTTACTTTAAGAAAACATCCCACCTTTATGATAGGAAACTAAACTGAGGAAACAGTTTTGTAGCTGAGGTCAAGAAAAAAAAAAAACGTTAAAAAAATCCTTATTAACATGCACCCTGGAGAGGGGTCTGTGAGCTACGCGCCCTGGAAGGTGGGTTGATTCTGCCCCCCCCCCCCTCCCCTGCTATCTCGGTACAAACGGCGGCGCGCAGCTCCCCCGTTTGTGAGTTATCCGCGAAAGCTAGCCCCTAGCCTGCTAGAGCTAGCCCAACAGGGGCAATATTTGATACCCCGGTGCTCCGCTTTCGGCTGGGGGACCCGGCGTTGCGCGAACCAGTTATTTTTCCGTGTAGGTAGGTTCGATGCGTTCCTAATGAATGGGCATCACTAAAGAGTACCATTATGTCGACCAGGCCGCGGACACTGATAAATCAGGCTCTGCTTCAAAATGCTCGGATCTGTTTTAAGTGAAACAAGTCACGACAACTTATGAGAGCAATAAAACCAGGTTTGACCAACTGTTTTTTTTTTTCCTCTGGTGACAATGCTCGTGCACTAATTCATCTGCTCTGGTCTTGCACTAATGGAGCATTCACTGCATTTAATAAAGGGATGAGAAGGGTTAGGCCCGGTTACCTGCAGCAGGTGGTCGCGATGGGCCTTCTGCGCGGACCAGGCTGGTCTCCGACAAAGGTGCCGGTACGGGACGCTCCGTGTTCCTGTCAGGATAATCATGACTGGATCCTGGCTGGACCAGGACTGGCTCGGATGATGTGCCGGGCTCGGACTGAGGACAGCACGGCAAGGGGTTGCATGATCAGGATTTCAGATTGTTTCCAATTAACAAATTGAAACTAGAACGCGTACGAAGGCACAACAAACCAACCGATTTTCTGAAAGGCGCAGGGCAGGTGGGCGAAAACGAGGCAATGCCAGTCGTCCGCCGATCCCCAATCCATGTGCCGCGTACATTAGGCATAAACAGAGTCGAAAACTTATGATTACATTAACCCTCGCCCGCATTGGTGTTTTTCCAACCGCGAACGTATAAGGGGGGGGTCCGTTGGACCCCCCCCCCTTGCCGTTTTGCCCCTGATCGAGCTAGAGCTTCGCGGAAAGAAACGAGCGTGTTGCCCGTGACGAGAGGAAGCCGATGATACCCAATTTTAATGTCCTAGGTCATTGGTTGACCTTGCAGGTCAGGTCAATGACCCAAAAGTCGGGAAAATAGGAACTGTTAAAACGTCGTAAAGTGCGGCTGCTATGGTTTTTTCGGGGTGCTGATCAGTGATCACGAATATCATGTTAGTTTTGATCACAGATGATGTCTTCATGCATTTAGTCCAGGTCGGGTCAGGTCAGGTCAGGTTAACCGGTAGGGGTCGTGACGGGTATTCGTAGTACCTACCTGTCATCCGCCTCTGACAGCTTCGTAACATGTTACGAAGGCACCAAAACTACTTCGTAAATGTTTAAATGGTTGCTAAATTCAAATTCAGCTAAAAAAAAACTGGCCTAGAAACATGTAAAACACGAAAAAGTGAGCCGAGGTCATCAAAGTTCAATGACCTGACCTGACCTTCAGGTGACCTTGACACCCACCCTAATGCATGGGGCCAACATCATATGACATGTTTGAACGCTTGAAACTACGAAAAGACTGCAAACGCGAGGCCAATGCGAGCCGACATACGCCGAATCGCGATTCCGGCCAAACATGGTCTCAAAAAGTAGGTCACAGGTCAAAGGTCATTTGGGTCAGGGTCATGAAATTTTCAGGGTAGGTGTATAATTGATTAACGCTTGAGTACCTGCTGAAAGTATCGTCGCGATCAGCCGCTTTTTACGCGAGTTATTCGCGATAAACCAAAGGGGGGGGGGGTCCGTTCGACCCCCCTCCCCCCTATAGGGCGAGGGTAAAATATTTAGTTTAGTGGGCTCGAGTCCAGTGGGTTCGTTCAATTTCGGCTTGAGCTCCCTTTACCCGCGACCCGCTGGGGCTCCTAGATTTCTTCGCTATGTTGGGGGTCTTCAAACGCCCTCCTCTCCAGCACAGCGAACGTGTTAACTTGACGAGAATGGGCGAGTTGGTTTCCGACCTTCCGTGTCCTCCGTTACCTTCAAAAAGAAAAGAAAAAAACGGTGTCCCACGAATGCCAGGGGCTCGATTTCGAACGTCCCACAATATAGGTAGGTACCCTGGCTCAAACGCGGCTCGTTAAACACTCACCATCTCTGGTTCAGTGCGTCGCTTCTTGAAGAAGGACGTCAAAGTTTGCTGTTTTCTCATGGTCCGGGCTACAGGTAGCAATAAATAATACACCAGCGCATAAGCATTGCACCTCTGCACCACACGGCCAGCGAGCTCAGTATATTGTAGGTATTTATGCACGGCAATCGTTTGTTTGTGTGAGCGCAGTAAAAATAGGTATCAGGAACTATTTTTCGTCAAGAACATTTTGATCCCACCTGTTGCGTCATCTATGGGGAATTTGACGAATCTCTAATACAGGAATTACTATGATGAGGTCTCTGGTGGTCGTCGATTTCAAACTGGTTTCGAACTTAAACAATGGCAATGAATGGACCCCCATTAGGCATTTGACTCCAGAAACGCACCGATCTCAAATATGCAGCTTAAAAACAGGGCAACGTTGGTCTTTGGTCAACGCTGGCACTGACATCTTCCGACTTTTCTTGCTTGAAAGTGGGGGGGGGGGGCCACCAACCATTAGTGCCCCCCCCCCCCCCACCATGAAAAGTGGGGGGCCACTGCCCCCCCGTCCCCCCCGTTCCTACACCTATGCAGAGGGTAGGGAGACACAACACTTAACGCTGTATCTGACCTCCGACCTTTCCTCGTGCCCTGGCATGGTGTGTCAGAAGTGGAAATGGCCGATGCGCCGTCTGGCAACCCGGTAGCCCGCCGCCATAGGGAAATCCATGCTTTTTGTCGCTTTTTCGCTCCTTATGAGTCACTTGATATAATAACAGCTTAACTAGGAACGAGACGGATCACTTGGACGTATTGGGGAGCCGAAATTGTTGTTTTGAAGGCAATACCTGGGAACCCCTATCCGCCCAATGCGAGTCTTTAAGAGTCTACATGCTCAAATTAACGTTGAGCGCGGCCGTTTTCGATCGGTTTTCCGCGACCTTCAGGCGAAATCGCCTTATTTATTCAACCAGGGTGGACTAATTCGCTTAACCCTCGCCGGACCTATTGGTTTTCTACATACGCGCCGGCCGAGGGGGGGCGGGTACGACCCCCCTCGCCGTTTCGCCCCTGGTGGAGCTAGCGCGTCGCGGAAAAAAACGAGCGTGTGCGCCGTTACGAGATGCAGAGATTGGTACCCGATTTTAAGGTCCTAGGTCAACCGGTGACCTCTGAGGTCAGGTCAAGTGACCTAAGGTACGGTTCAGTTTTTGGTGAATAACTTCGCAAAAAAACGGCCACAGAGCCGCGATTTTGGCAGCATCGTATTCGCCTCGCTCAGGCGCGTCGAATGATATACTTTTTGTTCGGGTCAGGTCAACTTGGGGTGTTGACCTCAGGTCAAGGTCAGGTCAGCACCCCCAGTCACGAAGTTGGTCGAAAGAGGTCATGTCGCATATCATTCGATTCGGCAGGTCTTCATGAGTTCATTGGTGGCTTTTTCGACTCGCTAGCTCAATTTGATCGGGAGTTATTGACGAAAAACTAATATGACCTTGATGACGTCATAAATGACGTCACGCAAGGTCAACATTTCAAAAGTGACGCATCTAACCTTGCAAGGAGTGCATCAAATCACGATTCTGTGTGCTTGAGATAGTTGGAGATCGTTCCCGGCGCCAGAATAGCAGTTTTCATTTTTCCCCATGTTGAGGTCACGAAAATGACCTGACCTCATATGACCTTTAGGAAAAATCCGAGATATATAAGTTGTGGCACTCATAATGGATACTAGATCCTGCAAGTTTCATTTCCCTGTGACATCTCCTCTGGCAGTTAGGGCGTTGCGAAGTTGCGACATCTGAAGACCGTGCAGAGGTTCACTTATGACGTCATAGGTCAGTGACCTGACCTGACCCAAAAATGCGGTTGGTGTCAAAAGATGCGGCTTGGATCAAAGGTCAGGTATGCCAAGTTTCAGCTCTCTATCGCCAGCATGTTCGGAGCTATCGCGAAAAAAAAAACTATGGGGGGGCGGCACCCGCCCCCCCCCCCCTCGGCCGGCGAGGGTTAACCCTATTCAGGGCGGGCTCTGAAAGGTTCGACTCTGGGCGGAGGGGGCCTTTTCGGCCCCCCTTCAGATCTCAAAAACTACACATCGCAGCGACAAACGGCAAACGGCGTTTGATAGGTCGTTTAAAGACCTACAACTTTTACATAAAACATTTTCAGGTCAGGTCAATATTGAGGTCACCAGAGGTCATCAACGATAAAATGTTTTGAAATTAGTTACCTATATAACTTTTAAACTAAGAAATATGGAGACATAAAATTAATACATTTTTGTTGCTCTCGTCGAGACAATGCGAAATAAGTATGTGATGACCTTCACAGGTCAATTTAAAATTTGACCCAAGGTCAAGGTCAGGTCATTCATCAATGAGGTTGTGGGGTATGGTCATGCTGCATACCAAACGACGCGCCTTGACCAGGCGAGCAGTTTGGTACCACTTACAAGTCTTTAGCACCATCATGTCGTGATTTATTGACAGAAAAACGATTTATGACGTCACCTGACCTCAGATGACCTTTCCCGGTGCCCCTGTCAATAAGCGGCACCAGAGGATCATCACCGATGAGATAATCTTCCATAATACTGAAAGAATTGGGTGGTTTCGACTCGTTTACACGAAGCAGGAGGCGTTTCAATATTTTCCCATAGGCTTGCAATGTAAAGGTCACGAGTCTGGCCTGACCTCAGGTCACAGATATAAAAATTATGAGATATAAAAATTGCACATACGGGTACCTTACCTAAAACCTGAAGAGAAGAAATTGATCCGTCAAAAACTCTAGCTCTGGCGTGATTGCAAACTTTTCTGAGGTGGGGTCACCAAACCGCCTCTGGTGACCTGACCTGACCTGACCCGGCAACTTTTTTTGTCAAAATGTGCGCAATGAATGTTTAGGAAAAGTCACCGAGTATGAGCTTTCAGTCTTGCGGCGTTTGGCAATGGCACAAGAAAAACCTGAGGGGGGCCTTAAAGGTAGTGTGCCACCTTTGAAAGATTCTCCATTTTATTTTTCCTAGGATAAGAAGCTTCTGTTTTTACCTAATATCGCAAAAAAAAATCAAAAATGGGCCTGAAATAGTGCCTTTTTCGCCAAAAGTTTATCGGTTTTTCGATATGTATAACAACTGTAGTGGGCTCACCTGCGAACAGGCGTCGGCAACAATCGCGAATGCGGCGCACATGTGACAATAAGCAAAGGTCATTATAGAGTTACGACGTACGGGAATGAGTTATCAGCTGTCTAATCGTAGACAACACAATGTCGAGCCTTAAACTGTAAGCCTGTATTGGTATTGTTTCTTTTATTTGGCTGACGAACATTATTTATGGTTTGAAATATGATTTTATGTAAAATAATTGATAGGAAAAAGCCGTCTCTTAAGTTATGACCCCAATTCACCACACGCAAGTGGCAGAAATGACAATGATCAGCTGACGCATTTTTCTTGGCCGAAGTCAGAGCGCGCGGCCCGCACGGTTCGTCGGAAGGTCATCTCAGGCTCAAAAGAAACGGTATATACCATTCGAAAGCTGACGGTGAGCTGAATCCAAAAATGTATTTTTTATCAAAATCGATCGATGGCCTTTTTTGAAAATTGCGTTTTTCTAAAAACTTAATAACCTTTTATTCAACGGGCTGTCCCGGACATTCTTGAAAACATACACATGTATTTTTGAGTTGCAGTGAAAGCTGAACGCCAGAAGAACGATATTTAGCGAAGCAATATTTCCAAACATTAATGTGCGTCTCCCACAGCCGACAATAAGGCGCAATCACACATCTCAGTGTCACGATGGACCAAAGTCAGCCACACAGAAGCGTGAAATGACCCTTATCGACTCGCAGACCCGGCGCTCTCGGCCCGTCTGACCGGCCACGGAAGGAACGTTCGGCTCTCGTTCTACTAAACAAATGTAATATTTGCCACTTTAACTGTCCACATCGCTATTAAAGTTACTCAGGATACCTGGGAAGAAAATTCATTGTTCTGCTTGATTTACAACATGCTTTAATTTACATTTTTCTTATACATGTTTTGTTCCATCCAGCTGCGATCAGTGCCCGCGCAGGGGAAGTGAGCGGGGTTTCACTGTCAGAGGCTGTACTGGTGACAGCTGCTCGGCCGTGCGACCGGTCAAAGGTTACCCTGCCCCGCCGGGCGCTACCCCCACTCCACCCGAGCTGAGGCCGGTGCAGCCTCTGACATTTCAGCGCGGCCAATTTTCCTTATATGGGCATGATACCAAGCTCAATTGAGCAAAGTAGACATGAACAGATGCAAATTAATGCATGATGTGAAGATGACAGAACAATGAATTTTCTTCACAGGTATCCTGAATAGCTTTAATAGCGATGTGGACAGTTAAACTGACAAATTTGACATTTGTTTAGTAGAACGAGAGCCGAACGTTCTTTCCGTGGCCGGTCAGGCGGGCCGAGAGCGCCGGGTCTGCGAGTCGATAAAGGTCATTTCATGCTTCTGTGTGGCTGACTTTGGTCCATCGTGACACTGAGCTGTGTGATTGCGCCTTATTTTCGGCTGTGGGAGACGCATATTAATGTTTGGAAATATTGCTTCGTTAAATATTGTTCTTCTGGCGTTCAGCTTTCACTGGAACTCAAAAATACATGTTTATGTTTTCAAGAATGTCCGGGACAGCCCGTTGAATAAAAGATTATTAAGTTTTTAGAAAAACGCAATTTTCAAAAAAGGCCATCGATCAATTTTGATAAAAAATACGTTTTTGGATTCAGCTCACCGTCAGCTTTCGAATGGTATATATCATTTCTTTTGAGCCTGAGATGACCTTCCGACGAACCGTGCCCGACGCACCACCACCGCACCACAAAGTATGAGCAGAAGCCGCGCCCAAAGCCAGGGCCCCGGTAACGTGAGGTAGCCGAGTCGGGGCAGCGTGCGCTGACCCAAGCCGGGGCCGCAGCTTTGGGCGCGGTCTACCGCATCCCCGCGGGCAGCCCCGGGCTATCACATGACACCGGGAGGACGCGCGGCCCCGGCTTGGGTCAGCGCACGCTGCCCCGACTCGGCTACCTCACGTTACCGGGGCCCTGGCTTTGGGCGCGGTCTACCGCACCACCTAACAGGCGTGTTCGAAACCGCAGGAGATGATGATGAACGGGTTTATCGAAACTTGGTTGGATGAGCATATCGGTAATAGCGATTTCAGTGTGTGCATTTATTGTTCATAGTGGTGTGAAATGTGGTTGGGGTACGACCGACAACCCGTCGGGGCGAATTTCGCACTGGGGTACTCAAATTTTGAAGAATTTAAGACGTTTCCATGAGTTTTGAAGGTATGGATAAGTTCTAAAAATCCGGTTCTCCTTATCTGGGCCATTAACTCCATACGGTCCAGGAAAGCTGGCACACTACCTTTAAAGGACCCCCCCCCCCCCCGCCCGGAATAGGGTTAAAGGTAGTGTGCCAGCTTTCCTGGACCATATGGAGTCAATAACCCGGATAAGGAGAACCGGATTTTTAGAACTTATCCATACTTTGAAAACTCATGGAAACGTCTTAAATTCTTCAAATTTTGAGTACCCCAGTGCGAAATTCGCCCCGACGGGTTGTCGGTCGTACTCCAACCACATTTCACACCACTATGAACAACAAATGCACACTTTGAAATCGCTATTACCGATAGGCTCATCCAATCAAGTTTCGATAAACTCGTTCATCATCATCTCCTGCGCCCTGCGGTTTCGAACACGCCTGTTGGGTGGCTTCTGCTCATACTTTGTGGTGCGATGGTGGTGCGTCGGGCCGCGCGCTCTGACTTCGGCCAAGAAAAATGCGTCAGCTGATCATTGTCATTTCTGCCACTTTTGTGTCGTGAGATGGGGTCATAACTTAAGAGACGGCTGTTTCATATCAAATATATTTTACATTAACTCATATTTCAAACCATAAATTAATGTTCGACAGCCAAATTAAAGAAACAATACCAATACAGGCTTACAGTTTAAGTTCGACATTGTGTTGTCTACGATTGGTCAGCTGATAACTCATTGCCGTACGTCGTAACTCTGTAATGACCTTTGCTTATTGTCACATGTGCGCCGCATTCACGATTGTTGCCGACGCCTGTTTGCAGGTCAGCCCACTACAGTTGTTATACATATCGAAAAACCGATAAACTTTTAGGCAAAAAAGAGCACTACTCCAGGCCCATTTTTTATTTTTTGCGATATTAGGTGAAAACAGAAGCTTCTTGTCCTAGGAAAAATAAAATGGGAAATCATTGGAAGGTGGCACACTCCCTTTAACTAGGAACAAGGCGTTGAAGAGAATTATTCAAGGAATAGAGCTGTGCAAAAATATGTTTTGTATTGTTACAACTGTATCCGCCCTCAAACGATAAATATTGGTACTAGAGATGCCACTTTTGAACCCGCGAACCCGCTTTCTGCGGGTTTTCAAAACCCGCAGGGTTTTTGGCGGGTTCGAGAAGCAAAACTTGTCGTGTGGCGGGTATTTGGCGGTCAGACTTAAAAACCTATAAATTTATTTTTTTAGATGCAGAACACAATGTCAAGTGCATTTGCTCAGGTTAACAATACAATATTCATCAAAACAACTTTTAAAACAGAACCAAATATAAAAATATATCAAGGTAGCACATTTCAAATGCAAAACTGAAAACAACCAGCAATAGCATCCACAGTCTAGCAATGACCAAACCAGGGTTCAAGCAACAAACTACAAAGCATAAGTAAATGCTGATGAAAGCATTCCATAAAACATAAAAGAACCTGAAAGCAAACTTATAGGAAGCTGAACTGAAGTCTATGTGCAGTGTGCACTAGATATACATTATGGAAGAACCCAGACTTAAATGAGATGTTGAAAATCAGAGCAAATGCCACATGTTACTTTATTTGCGTCTGGTCGGCATAAAAAAGAGCTATCAGCTAAACAAAATTTGATGCAATGCAAATTCATTAATTACCCATCCTACTCTATGTTCTGTCCCACCCTATATTACGAAAATAACACCAATTACCCTTACAAAAAAATCAAAATATTGACTGGCATGCGGCCCAAACATAACGCAATACAAAACTGGCGCACTTCCGACATTCTGACAAGGATTGGCATTTGACTGCGTCAATTTTGGTCTCTGAGGCGAAGGAAAGCTGACAATTGATGACGCAATAATAATTTTACAATCAATTTTTCTGTTCTGGTTTTTGAATACCTCAAAATAGCAGTTATCCATGTTACAAAACCACGTAGCTGGTCGCATTTATTTCTTTTGTCTTTTTACTTGTCATTTGTATGCCGAGAGATGACCAGCCGGAGAGCATTACCAAGACCATCTTTAAAATTATTACATTTAATTTAGTATTTACTGTCTCTTTATTTTTTAACAGGTGATTAACTCTGAATTGTAAAACTTAAGCTGTTGTGTAAAATAACTTTATCAGAATGGCACATGAATATGCATTATACAACGGCGTTTTCGCAACAAGTTCGCACTAACTACGGCTGCAATAATTTAGTCGCTGTAACATTCCTTGTTGTTGATCAGCTGTTGGTGACGCTTCTGACGCATGTTTCCAGAAACGCGTGGTTCATTGGTGGCTAGTTGGTTTTTGCTGGGATTTTGCATGATTTGTTTTATGTGTAGATCGACTGGATACTCATTATTCAACGTGTCACTATTCATTTTTAACTGGAAATCGCATATCTTTTTGTATCAACATTCATTTTGATAACAATATCATTCTAGAAGGCAGAAGCCTAATATTGAGAGGGAGCTAGAGTGAAATTTTGATCCTCAGCCAATGCTGAAGGGTAAGGTGAGAGAAAGATTTTACTAACTCTTTTCAGAAAGGAATTTCAAATGTATTGATGCATTATTCATTTTCCACTATCCAGTGTGCACTTCCTGAGGACTTAGCATAGAAATTTCAAGTCCTTACTATTTGTTTGGCTGCCTTTTTCTGCACAGCAATGAAGCAAGTAAGGTTTATATAGCTCTAGCGTTGACCCAGCTGTATTTTTTCTTGCAAAAGCATGTTTTTTAAAATTGCGTTTTTTTTTGCGGGTTCGGCTCAGCCAAAATCAGCTTGCGGGTAGTTGTGGTTGGGCAAGGGGTAGTTGCGGGGCGGGGCGGGTAATGAAATTGCAAATTTGTGGCATCTCTAATTGGTACCTTACCTTACCTTACCTTACTGTTGGCGGGACTTTGGGAGGCCAGAGGCCTATTGGACCCGTTCTCATCGAGCTCTTTGGATCTCGGTTATTGCTCAAGCTTAGGTGGGAATGTCATAGGTATGATCGGACCAGTGATCATCAAGCCGGTTCTTGAACTCGTTTGCCGATGTCGCCATCACGACGTGGGAAGGCATGGAGTTCCAGTCGTCAAGCGCCCGGACGCTCCAGTGGTGTCTCCGAACTCTTGTCTGTGCTGTCGGGTTTGCTAGCTTCATAGAGTGACCCCTCGTGCATGCAGAGGGAGCCGGCTGGAAGAAGTCGTCCTTTGCCATGTTGAGGTGTCCGTTCATCAGCATGTACACCATGATGACGTCCCCTCTGCGTCGACTGTAGAGGAGGGATGGAAGTTTGAGCTTGCTGAGGCGCTCCTGATACGGAAGGTGACTGATCTCCGCGACCAGACGGGTAGCTCGGCGCTACACTCGCTCCACAAGAAGCTGGTCTTCCTTGTTGAACGGTCCCCAGATGATGTTTCCATACTCCAGGTGGGGGCACATCAACGTCTTGAAAAGAAGGGGCAATGTCGTGAGTCCAGCAGCTCGAAAGAACGCCTGATGATCCCGAGGATCTGGTTAGCCTTCTCGATGGCCGTAGCAGCTTGCTTCCGAAATTTCAACTGCTCATCGACGATGACTCCGAGATCCTTCTCCTCAACAACTTGCGCGACAGGAGCTCCGAGCAGAGAATATTCGTGTCTGGGATTGCCAGCCCCCAGATGCAGGACCTTACATTTCTTCTGGTTGAATGGCAACAGCCAGGTCTTGGACCAGTGTTCGAGGGATTCCAGGTCCAACTGCATCTGGATGCGGCCCTGAATTCCTTCAAGCCAAGGACTCGCGTACAATTTCGCGTCGTCCGCGAAGAGCTTGATGTGGCATTTGACACATTCTGGGAGGTCGTTTACAAAGACAACGAAGAGCGTCGGGCCCAGGACCGAACCTTGTGGGATGCCGCTCCTTACTGAAACAGGAGCAGACCTGGCACCGTTCACAACTACCTGCTGAGTGTGTCCAGTGAGGAAGGCTTTGATCCAGTTCAACAGATTCCCACGAACCCCAAGGCAGTGCAGCTTCTGAAGTAGGCGCTGGTGGGGGCGGAGTGGAACGCCTTTCGGAAGTCGAGGTAGGCGACGTCAACTGACTCCTTGTTTTCAATCATCCGTGTCCAGTCCTCCAGGGATGCGAGCAGTTGGGTGGCACATGATCTTCTTGGGAGAAAACCATGCTGAGCATCATTCAGCTGTCCCGTTTCAGTCAGATGCTGAACAAGGCTGTCCCGGACTATTCCCTCCAGTACCTTTGACAAGACTGATGTCAAGCTAATTAGCCGGTAGTTGGCGGACTCCTGCCTGCTGCTGCTCTTGAAAATAGGGACTACAGAGCCCTTCTTCCACTCGCATGGAAGCTTGCCGCTCTCCAGCGATTTCTTAAACAGCGAACAGATGGGAACGCGCAATGGGATGGCCAGCTCACGAAGGACCCTCGAGGGGATCTCGTAGGGGCCTGGGGAAGTTGAAGTCTTGAGATTGAGGAGCTTCCGCTCAACCATGCAGGGAGTCACCTCGACTCTCTCGAGGAGAGGACCCTCCCACCGGGATGCTAGCCCAGGAACATCCGAGCAGTCTTCACTCGTGAACACACTGGAAAAAGTCTCAGAGACGAGAGCACGGTGGCTTTCTCCATATCAGAGCAGGCTCCTCCTTCAACCGGATTCCACCGGCGGTTTATTAAGTGCGAAAAAAAAAATGATGAACCGTACTCAGCAGAGCAAATGTAACAAGTGAAAGAGTGCGAATCGATGGCGTTACCATTGAATATGGCACAAGGAATGTGGACAGTTAGTAGTGTTAGGGGGACAAAATATTAGATATTAGTGTTAAGGATAGGCATTGGTAACGCCATCAAGGTTTTAAACAGAATACATGGTGCGAAGTTAAATTATACAAATATGAAAAGAAACAACAACAGCAACAACATGATATACTGCATTGCAGATCCGGAATGATCAACGCATATCACCAATAGGACACACACGGTCCATGCAGTTGTTCCTGCCCCAGACAGCCGCCAGGGGGCGCAGTCTGGGCCGCCGTAGCCGTCCCTAGCAGTAGTGGTGTTATTTTCCAAAAAAAATGTCTGACCGATACCGACCGAAACCAAAATTTGGGAAAATTTTCCGACCGAATACCGACCGATAACATCCCAAGCCAAAATTTGACCGAAATTTGACCGAAATTCTATTTGCCATTACTCTACCCCAAAATTGAAATGTTTGGTAAAGTCTGATAAAAAATAATGGGAAATGGCATTTCAGACCAAGTTCAGTCAATTCTTAGCCACTGCAAAATACATTTTGTGCAGTAGAATTTACATTGTTAAGGGTAGAAACACATGGACCTCAGCATTTCACAGATTTGGTTAATTAGAATTGTCAAGAATCTACTGTGGTCTATGTATGTAAGGAAGAACACTCATTCACGTTGCAAAAGCACGATCAATTAGTAAGTCTAATGGTTGGTAATAGGTATGTTCATGACAACATTCCCTAGGAGAAAAGGCAGAATCAAAACACCACAAAACACATCAACACTGCTTGGAAACTGGCATTGAGTCTTGAGATGTGGTCTGAGATACTCTACGAAGAATTTGACACTGAAAATCCATCTGAAAAGGCAGGTATTAGGTAGCTCTGAGCCTGAATTTCGTCCAAAAAATGAAACGAAAATTCATTAAACTGGCACTTTGTCTTATCTTTACAAGAAAACACAATATGCAGACAAAATTAATCCAAAGTGGCGCAAAATAATAGAAAAAACCAAGGATTGACTTTTAAGATCCTCTCTTCCCTAACTTAAGGATGTAAGACGATGACGTAATATTTACTTATATGCCCTTTTGGTTGAATCCTTGAAGGGAAATTATTTTTGTTTTGTAGTGAATTACACTCACAATCTTGATTTTATTAGAATTCAATATCGTGTTGGATCATTTACCTACATCAATGAAATCATTCACGATGCAGCATGTAACAATCCAAAACCTTTTTTGCAGCAACTTAATCAGCTTGTTTAAAGTCTCTGTTATGGCGCATCTGCTTCGAAATCCTTAATAACCTTGTGTTTGGAGATTGGAGATGTGGAAGATTCCAGAAAGTGGACATGGCCCTCTGTAGTTTTTATCCAGATTCCTATGTTTTTATGTTGTGAGATTTCAAACATTTGGTTGGTACCTGCAATATTTAAGGAGAATGTGGAATAGTAGAAGTAGAACACCTGTGAAATGTAAATGTGATCACTGCTAAGTGCTAAGTGCTAACTGTCCATTCTTCAGAAACACATTTCAGTAATTCAAGTTCTTTTTGTCCTGGCATTTTTGATGACTGTATAATGATTTTTGTAGGCAATACTTCTTTGATTACAGGTGATATTTTAACAGTTAGACTGGAATTGAGTTTCAAAATTGCATGTACTTGTGGGGCCAACTGAGTCAAAATCAGCTTGCTTGTAGTTGTGGTTGCACAATGGGTGGCTGCTGCCTGCTGGGTGGGATGGGTACCTACTGAAGTTGCCAAAATGTGGCATCTCTTGTAGCTTTTGGGGAAAATTTTGCAACTCTTTATCATTAACATCCCAATAAATTTCATTTTAACTAGGCAAAAATGGAATACTTTATCTTTTTAAAAATGGTTTCACTGGCAGGGTGACCGAAAGTGTCCGATTTTTTGGGGGCCTGAACGACCGATTACCGAATCGGTCACCATATCTTTTCGGTAACCGATTGACATCACTACCTAGCAGCGTCAACGGCGTCAGCAACCGCCTGAACAATCAGCCCAGGCGTCAGCAGCCGGTGCCTCCGGAGGCCGGCATTCTCCTGCCAGCCGCTGGTGTGTTGTGTGTTTCTGGCGCACGAGCGCACCCGTGCCGCCGCCTCGGCTCGTGCCCGAGGCCTGAGTGCGCCCGTGTTGCCGCCGCCTGCCCCGGTCCGTAGCTGAGTGCGCCCGTGCCGCCGGCAGCTGATTGGGCCCGCCGGACGGCAAGACTAGCGCGGATAGGCAGAGACGACGCACGCCATTACGTTTTGTTTACTTCGTAATTGAACGTCCCGACTCAGGAAAGAGTTCTCGGAATAAATCTCGTTTAACTCATTAAATACAACCCTTTCATTCGAACCGACCGAAACACAACATGGCGCGGTCGGTATTGTGATTAAGTGATTGAGTTTTATAGTATATAGACATGAGTGAGAATGAGAGTGAGGTGCAGACACTGTCGGCCCTGCTGCGGAGGCAGGTCGAGCTATCAGCCCAGCGTGAGGAGCGCCTGGCGAGCATGATGGAGAGCCTGATGTCCAGGGAGCTCTCCACGGGATGGGAACGGACACGACTACCGACGCGGCGGGGGCTGAGCGAGGCGCTGACGGCCGTTCCACCACCGCCCGCCCAGCCGTCCGCCTGCCGGCTTCGGCGACCCCGGCCCCGTACCTGACCTCTTTAGCCTCACTGCGTGAGTTCACACCGTATGGACGGAGAAGGTGAAGGGCTATTTTCTGCTGACCGGAGCCGGTGAACTACACGTGAAAGGCCAGCGCGCCGCGCTGCTAAGCTTGTTAGACGAAGACTGGCACCGAGTAATCCGTTTCGGGCTCGACCTGACTGAGGACGCGACCCCGGACACCGTCATGAACGCCATGGAGGGTCACCTGCGGAAGCAAAGAAATGTGCTGGTGGACCGCAGAGTTCTACGGGCGCGTGCAGGAGCCGGGCGAACGCTTCGACGAGTTCCTGTACGAAATAAAGGAGCTCGCTTCATTTTGTGACCTCTGCGAGCATTGCAGTGACTCACAGATTCGTGATCGCAACATGGGCGTCACCACCACTAGGGACACTAGGGACATTGTCCCTAGAAGTTTTGAAATCATCGAAAACTACTAGGGATTGTCCCTAGAAGTTTTTGGAGTTCCCTCTACTGGGGACACGCAAAGAACCCGGGACACGATAATGGCGCAACTTGCTGAGCTCTCCGAACACATGTTGTGAACGGTCGCGTCAACATCGCCACGGTAAATAAAAAGGCCCGCGAGCGGTGTGCCTACCCACAGATGTGACGGTGCCCTCCGACCTCCAGGCACGTCCGTGTGGTCGCCGTAAAGCTGGATACGGCAGGCCGGCACTCGACCGAGAAATTGGTCGAGTTTGTTTCCCAGTCACCCGAGGAGACACCCGAGCCGATTCTGGAGGTGCCCAGCATGATTGCTGAAACGAACTCGGCTGGTTACATACAGGTCCAGCTTATAAACCCGACCGATGACGATATGCAGCTGCCCGCTGGTTTCGAGCTGGGGCAGACTCAGCTGTATGAGGGGCTGGTCGCCACAGTCTGCGTGGACCCGGCGGGAGGTCAGGATCAGGGCAGTACTGGGCCGCCGCTCTGGGCCGGCCGCTGGTCAAGCCAACATTTCCTAAATCAATTCCCTCTGGAACATCGGAATGGGGATCGGAGACGGCGGGTAGAGGGGGGAGGCATCAGGGCCATGCCCCCCCCCCCCCCAAGGGAAAATCAGGGGTCATCATATAATTTGCCCCCCCCCCCCACCCAAAAAAAAACAAGCGATGGGGCCCCGGCCCTTATTCGATTGTCACGAGGCCAAAGAAACCCACGCCAGCTATTAACAGCTCCATACCGGTCTTCGAGGGTCCTACACTGACCTCTGAGGGCCATTCCGTGGTGGTCAAGCGCCCACATTGACCGTGGAGGACACGCATTGACCTCTGAGGGCCCACCGCTGGCCTTTAAGAGCCCCTAAGCCGGCCTCAGGGGCCCATCCGGCGTCGTGAGGGCCTCACATCGGCCTTTAGTGGCATTTCTGTCTCTGGGGTACCAAGACTAACCTTACGTGTCCCTGACTCCTGAGGGCCCTGTAGTGGATTTTGAAGACTCGATGCCGGCCTCTAAGGGCCTGCATCGGCCTCTGGGGGCCTATTTTGGCCTTTGGGGCCCTCTGCTGGTCTGTGGGATCTAACGCTGGCTCATACCGGTCTTTTAGGACCCAACACTGACCCCAGATGCCCCAATGCTGGCCTGTAAGGCCCATATTAGCCTCTGAGGGCCCCGCACTGGATTCTGAAGACCCGATGACGGCCTCTAAAGGCCCGCATCAACCTCTGAGGGCCAATCTTGGCTTTTGAGGGCACTCTGCTGGTCTCTGGGGTCCAACGCTGGCCCATGCCGGTCTTTTAGGGCCCTACACTGACCTCTGAGGCCCCATGCTGGCCTGTAAGGGCCAATATTAGCCTCTCAGGGTCCCGCACTGGATTTGGAAGATCCGATACCGGCCCTTTTATGGCCTGCATTGGCCTCTGGGTCACTAAACCGGCCACTGATGGCCCTATTTTGTTCTCTGGGGGCCCAAGACTTGCCTTTGAGCGTCATGTACTGGCCTCTGAGGGCCCACACCGGCCTCTGGGGCCCCATAGCGGCCTTTGAGGCCGGTATGGTAATAATGGGACCCCTGCAAGCTAGCACTGGGCCTCCCGAGGGTCGACAGGGCCTCTTTGCCAAGTTGCCCCCCCCCCCCAAACGCCAAGTCTGCGATCGTCCCTGCATGCATAGGCAGAAGGATGTGGGCACGCGTTTCATGATCGAAGATAATGCCTACTACCGCGTAACTTCTTCATTTTTTTCCAACTAAATATTAATTATTCTATTAATTAATAATTAATTATTAATTAATTAATTATTCTCCCTCGTTTTAAAATTAGAGTGGCCGAAATCCAACGGGGAATGCAGATTTGGGGGTAGGTTGGTATTGGCGACCAGACTCAAGCAAAGGTTTGTGGCGACGCTCTGGAAAAGTGTCCCTAGAAGTTCTGAAACCGTGGTGACGCCACTGGATCGCATTGTCTGTGGTGCGCGTGACGAAGACGCTGTGAGGCGTATGCTTGAGGAGCCCGAGCTAAAGCTGAAACGCGCAGTGGACATTTGTCGCGCGAGTGAAAATTCACGGAGCACATGTCGCGGCAGCGAGGGCTACTCAGTGGCGCGCCTGTCAGCTTACAGGCGGGGTCGCAGCCGGCTACGTGCCGCCCCTGCCGCCGCCGCGACCTCCGACCGGCAGCGGTCGGCCCAGCGCTGCCCGATGTGCGGCCGCCGGCCACACGCCGACCCAGACACGTGCCGCGCCGCCAGCGCCATCTGTCGAGCGTGCGGCGAACTGGGACACTTTGCAGCGGTCTGCTGCCCGGTGCCGTCGGACCACACCGTCGCTGCTCCAGCCGGTGGCACCCCGCCGGGCCGCGTATTCGCCAATTGTATTACACGAATCGGCCCATCAACTAGCGACATCTCTAGTGCGACGTCATAGCCATCCGCCGCGACAATGCATGCATTGAGGCTAGATTTGAGTTGAGACTTTTTTGGAATTGTATATGGCTATTACACATGTATGTGTCGCCGTAGCCGAGTAGTTAGAGTCTCGGTGTGGTGGACGAAAGATCGGTGGATCAAGACCTTGCTTTAGCGGTTCTTTTCTCTTAAAAAGAAGTCGGTCGTAGACGCGCATTTTTGGCCCCTACGTTCGCACGCCAATATCGTACGCCCAATAAATCTCTGACAAGTATTCTGATTAAGGAATAAGTTGCAAAAGAACTGCAGTTGCAGTCTATACCTGAACTACCAATTTTGTTACGGCACTGTCGATATTCGTCAAAGTCGGAAAAGCTATTATGAAACACACTCGAATGACAACGGATTCCTGTATTATTTCATGGATCAGATAAGACATGTATAGAGATAAATTGATAACAGCCCGCCGTGAGCATGCAACTTAACAACCAGTCCCAAGTTATCTTCATAAACGTCTAATATAATTTATAAATCTTAAGGGGACTTAGGTATCCCCCTGGCGGCTGAAATGTAAGAGTTATAGTTAGGGCATAGCTCCTATAGATGACGCTCTGACGGCTGGAAACTGATATCTCGTCCCGTGATTACGCTAACAGCTATGCCGAACTTTTTTTGTGCATGGTGATTCTTACACGAAAAGCTATGCTTACCAGCGTGCGATTTTTACTTTTCATCTTAGTTTTCGCTACTTTTAGGTACTTTACCTTGCCAAGTGCCCACCTACTTTCAAAAGGTCAGCGCCGCCCCTGTCAATGCTGCGTGCTATCACCCATTGGCAGTGAGAAATATTAATCAATGAATGGCCATCGTCCAGCACCATTTGTCTTTCCATTGGCTACGTTCGCATAGTATGCACTATGCATTAGTGATGTCAATCACAGAAAATCAGAACACCGCTACAAAACCAAATACAAACAAAGACCATTGGAAAATACCGAAACCGAACCAATCGGTTGGACTGCAAATATCTATCTTATGCAACATATTCATTAGAAGAATGCCTACGTCTGATTTCTTAGGTGCACGCCGTTGCAAATGTATAAAAAACGCACAATGACAGATGACAGATGACAGATGACACGAAAATCGAAGTCGCCGAGTGGATTCGAACCACCTACCTCGGAATCACCAGTCCGATACTCTAACCACTTCGCCACGGCGACAACATGCTCTAGACAGCTTAAATGTCATTAAGTTAAAACCTAGCTTCAATAGACGCCACCAAGGGCGAGGACCGAAAGTATGACGCCACGCTGACGTCACTCAGGAGGCACGCTATTGGTCGGCCGATTCGTGTAATACAATTGGCGAATACGCCGCCGGGCCCCGCCCGCGGCCCGCCGGCGCACAGCGGCCGGCGAGGGCCGCACGGGCGAGATATCCAGCGAGTCATCGCGGACATACATATCAGTGGAGTCTGTACTCGTCCCGCGCCTACAGTCGAGATTCAGCTAATGCACCAGGCCGGGAGCAGCACGCTGAAATGCACGCCGGACACAGGAGCTGAAGCAACGGTCATGGGCGACGCCGTGGCTCGGTCGATCGGCATCGATCTCTCCCGACTGCAGACCGACCACCGGGCCAACTTCACCGCCGTTGGACAGCGCCCGCTCGACTGTCTCGGAGCGTTCGGCGCAGCGCTGAGGCTGGGTGACCGCTCCGCTGACGCTACCGTCTACGTCATCAGCGGACTGACGGGGACACTGCTCAGCTGGTTCGATTCGGTCGCCCTGGGGATCCTGCCGGCGGACTTCCCTGCCCAGATCCCACGCGACGCAGCACAAACAGGTGGTTGACAGGTAGCGACATCTACGATAACCGACACGCCGACGGTGGCGCCCGTGACGGTTGCCGCCGGCAACGCCGCGCCGTCGCCGGCAACGTGCTTGCCGACATGGGAGGAGGACGGCGACCCGTCTGACGAGATAATAGCCGCCCATGCAGCCGCGATCGTGACCCACTACCCCCGAGTATTCAGCGCGGACGGCCCGCTGCGGGTGATGGACGGAGGATCGATGGTAATCGAGCTGCGTGAAGATGCCACTCCAACGGCCGTCACCGCCGCCCGTCCAGTGCCGTACGCCTGGAGAGCGGATATCAAGGCCCAGCTGGACGAACTGCAAGCCCGTGGTGTCATTGCACCAGTGGACTACGCCACCGAGTGGTGCCACCCGATGGTCGCTGTCGCCAAGCGGCCGTCCGGAGTGCGACTGTGTGTCGATCTGACCCGGCTGAACCGGTTTGTAAAGCGGCCTACCTACCCAGTACGGCCTCCGCACGACGCTGTGGCCGACATCCCGGCCGGCAGCCGCTGGATGACGACACTGGACGCTGCCATGGGGTACTTCCAGGTACCGCTCGCCGAACCGTCTCAAGATTTGACGTGTTTCATCACGCCCTGGGGCCGTATGAAATTCCTGCGAGCGCCACAGGGGTGCGTGTCCGCCGGGGATGAATACAATCGGCGCGCGGTGACACGGCCCTCGGTGATATTCCGAACACGGTGAAGGTGGTGGACGACCTGCTGGCGTACGACGCCACCTACCGGGACCATCTGGCGCACGTCATCGCCGTGGTGCAGCGCTGTGACGAACGCGGTATCACTCTGAACCCCAAGAAATTCGTGTTCGCCAGGCACGAGGTGAACTACTGCGGCTACCGTATCACGCCGGACGGATACACCTCAGATGGGGAGAAGCTTCGAGCCATCGCCGACTTCCCGAGGCCCGAGAACGTGACCGATCTGCGATCGTTCATGGGCCTGACGAACCAGCTCGGTGGCCTGTCATCGGAGCTCGCACACGCCGCCCAGCCGCTTCGAGACCTACTGAAGGCGCGCCATCTCTGGAGCTGGACG
>NW_024883787.1:0-44234 GCF_019059575.1 Amphibalanus amphitrite
AGGCCTCCATCAAGGTTGACCATGCTTCAGCGTCCAGAGACAGGCTGGTTGCTCCATAAAGAATACCCGAATTAGTGATTGTGCCATTCACAATCAACTCCAGGTCCTCTTCTGCAAAGATCCCGGTTGCAAGGTTCACAAGATCCCCGCCAAACGTAATGTTCAGCTGATCGTGGTTGCGCAGGTCCGCAGCATTTGTAAAGCTGTCCGCAACATTAACCTCAATCAATCCGGCGCGTTCAGCACATTGTACTGACCAAGGTAAAAATGATCCGTTTCAATGCCAAAACCTGTGATCGCAGTAAAATAGCTGTCCTCAAAGCGTGTGGTCCCGAAGGAGAGGATTTCAATGGTATCTGCAAGAACCGCAGCACCACTGGCCTCACCACATTATCTGCCTGCAGAGTAAAGCTGCCATTGCTCCGCGCAACGCCACTGAAGTAAATACCGCGTGCCTGCAAGCAATCTCTTCGTGAGACTGCAGCATCCCTGCAAGCACAGCCTCTTCTTCCACTGTGAGCTCAATACCTTCCTGACCGAAGATGCCACTCAGAGAAGACGACGAATAGCTCAGCCCCTCAATATGTACGGTACCCGTCGAGGATATATCGCGCTCCTGATGGATGTGCCCGGCGGCAGTTACGGCAACATCCCCTGTGGAATGTGCTGAACTGAACTCAAGATCGCCAGCACTCCGGAGCGTCAGATCCCCTGAAGTTGCCCGCAGCGCTCCGGCAGTACGTACTCCGAGCCCCGCTTCATTGCCGATAATCTGAATACGCCCGGCCTGCATGGCTCCGAACTGGCTGGCATCAACTGCATATTCAGGTGCCGTACCACTGCCGCTCTGCGCGGTCGCTGTGCCTGTACTGAGATTATACCGCTGAGCACCGCCCGACGCTGTAATCTGCTCAATAGCCGTCAGTTGGCCATTCACAATCACCGCCCGCCCGACAAGATTCACACCATCAACACCTGATGCGGCCCCATCAAGCCCTTCCGCACCAATCGTTACCGTACCTGTGGTCACATCCAATGTCACAACAGAACCGCTTACGATGGGACGACCAGTCGTAAGCGTGGCTTCCCGCGTGTTGATAAAGGAGCAGCCGTTACAGGTAATGCCATTTGGGTTTGCGATAATAACATCTGCCCGCTGGCCAGCCACTTCCACAGCGCCATTAAGGCCTGAAGCAACTGTTGATGTCACCTCATTCACAATCACATCGGCGGCACCACCAGCCAGATTGGGGTTTGCGCCAACAGAACCATTGAGTACGGATGTTGCCCCTGTGGTCGAATTATTCAGAACCACACCGTCTTCCCCAACCGAGAAGCTGTCATATTGATTGACAGAAACGCCACCGGAATTTGGCGTAGTAATGTCAATGACCGGTGCACCTCCCCCGGAGTTAACCGTCGGGGTGAACCCTACATTCCCGTTAGGATCGATAATAATCTGCTGCGCTTGCGCCCAGGACACATAAACAGATTGCAAGGCAATAGATGCGCAAAGAGATATACGCAGCGTATTCAGGCCCGTCTTATACAGGCGCTTGCCCAGAGAAGCGGTGACATCTGTTCGTTCAGCCATATTTACACGCATACCAATTAATTTCGACATCTCAAAAGCGTTTCAGGAAACGGTTAAACATTGCAGTATATTCTGCCATTTCTCTACACACAAAGCCCTCAAATCCACACAACATTGCATTAAAAGGCCTTCACATTCATTCTCAACCAGAGAACCGGATCACCGGTACGGGGTCGATTGTCCTCAAACAGAGGAACAGCAATCATGGCTTCCGCAGAAATACGCCCCCGTTTCAGCGTTACGCCATATCCAACACTTGCAGCCACATCATTACTGCCTCTGGCGTGATCCCATGTCGTGCCCATATCCAGAAACACTGAATGGCGCAGGTCGCGCACTATATCTGAGAAGCCTCCTTCAACAGGCTCTTCCCTCTGAAAGAGGGCAGGCGAGAGATGCAGGTCATTACGGATATAGGCACCGGAATCGCCTGACGCCTCCGTGGTTTCATAACCACGTATTGTGGAATATGACCCAATGCTCATCTGTTCCGCAGAGTAAAGCGCATCCGGAGAATACTGCAGGCGCAGATCACTCACCAGAGTACCAAGCTGGCCCAGAGGAGCCTGACGATAATAGCCCCCCGACAGTTTGACGAACTGCGCGCGCGGAACATCGCGACCGATATCATCTGCATCATTATCCGCACCAAACGCATTCAATCCGATTTTAAGCGCGGCATCATAGCTCTCGCGCCTCGGACCGTCCTGCGTAATCCGGCTGAACCCCAGCTCGAATGTGCTCAGGTTCTGCGGTGTAAGCCGGGCGTTATTGATAAAACGGTCAGAGCGCCGTGTGCCCAGCACACCCTTCCAGGTCAGGGTCGATGTCTGATCGCGGGACGCAAGATGGGAGACCGTCAAATCAAGTGTTTCTGACGTGCCGAAGAGTTCCGCAAAAGGAGAAAGAGGCGTCAGATATTCAGAAACTGTTCCGCCAAAATTTACCGTTGTGTAGCCATAGGGCACGGACAGAGAGAGGTTGAGCGCATTGGTGTTTTCTGAACCATCATAGCCAAAGTTCAGAGTATCGTTTTCGCCGAAGAGATCATCAACCTCAAGATCCAGAGACAGACGGTTAACGCCGGTACTTTCAGAACCCTGATTATCCCAGGTGACATAGCCACGCATCCGGTCTTCCTGAACCCGCTGTACAATCACATTGGAACCACCCGGCTGACTGCCCGGCTGCAACCGCATCGCGGCTTCCACGGATTTAAGCCGGTTCATCTGATCAAGACCCTGCTCAAAGTCACGCAGCTGGAAAATGCCATCCGTCACATTCGGAAAAGCCCGCCGCAACTGGCGTTCTCCTCGGCGGCTCTCAACAAGACCGTTGGCATCAACCAGAAACAGACCTTCAACCTGCCCCTCAATAACCGAAAGGGTCAGATGGCCCGAAGCGATATTCTGTGGAGGAATATAGGTCTTGGACGTAATATGACCCGCTTCCGCATAAGCCCCGTCGATGCTGCGCATCACAGCCTGAATATCCGCCCCTTGCAGACAGCCCGGAACATAGCCGGAGATCAAATGTCCCAGTTCTTCCGGGGAAAGCGCAGTCGTACCCGTTACCGTAATCGTTTCCACCTGGAAGCAGGGACCACCCGCAGCCTGGGCAGCCCCGGCGGCCTGCGGTGCGCTGCCCGGACGAAAGTCTTCTACCGCCCGGCGACGTTCTTCCAGCTCCCGCTGTCGTCGCGCCTCGTCAGCTGGATCAATGCCAGCCTGCTGTGCCCACGAGGGTTGCAACATTGCCATCAGCACGAGGCCGGAGAGGAAGGTAAAAGCAGAGCGGTTCATAATCACTCCCAGATCAGTGGTGCTATGTCGTGAAACAACCCGATCTTATGATCATAGGCCGGAGAGATCACCCGGGGTGCCCGGACAATTTCAACATCATGCTCAGAAATCAGGTCCCCACCGGCTGTCAGTTCCGCGCCGATCAGACGGACTGGACCATCCGTATTAAGGGTCAGGTTGCCTGTATCTGCAATCACACCACCAAAACGGTCCCGAAGATACATCCATGCGGCATCTGATGCCCAGAAGTTATAGATCCCGCCAGGGCGATGCACGACCGTTGGGACAAGGATCGCCTCAAAACTGGCTTCCGGAGTAGTGATCTCAACATCCTGCAAGGCAACAATCTGCCCTCCGATACTGGTCAGACTTTCCGTCGCAGTGATGTTTACATTCTCAGACGCGTTGATCTTGCCGCCGACCACAGAGACTGTGCTCTCGCCTTCATATTCACAGGTAAAAACACAGGTCTTACGGACATAAGCGCGCCCGGAGCCTAGTCCCACGGTTTCGATTGTAACAGCGGTGATTTCCACATCGCCACCATTGGCATTAATTTCACCGCCCCGGTTTTCCAGGTGGTCAGCCTCAATCTCAACACCGCCCGAGGCTGTGATCAACGCGACCTGTGACGGATCAATCTCTCCGCCATAATCATATTCAATCCAGGTCTCCCGGCGACGCTTCAGCCAGAGCGTCCACCAGATCCGCTTTCCTTCAATCGTATGCTGCGTAATCTCCGGATCATTGCTGCCCCCGGGAATATCGGTCAGATTGAGCACATCACCCTGCGCAAACAGTCTGATATCACCGTTCGAAAGGATGCGCCCGGCCTCATTCTCTACATTGCCCCCAGTGCGCAGGACCACATCACCACCAGCCCCAAAGACAACGGCAAGATCATCACCATCAGTGATGTTATAGAAAGACCCGGCCACATCCAACGTGACAGCCCCTTCCGTTTCCGTGTCGTCCGGTGCCTTCAGATCTTCCACAAGCTGGCCACCCTGCAGCAACCCACCGTGGTTTACAATGTCGCCTGCTGAGTTAGTTCCGGCTGTTGAGATGATCAGGCCACCGTTCTGCGCGACGATTTCAGAGCGACGCGTATCGCCTGAAATCATCACTTCATCTGCAGCGATCAATACATTGCCCTCTGCACGAAGCTGTGTGTCTTCCACACTGAGCGCACCATCGGTGTCAATTTGTGCTGTTTGGGCAATCTCAAAGGTGCTGAAATCAAAGCTGACCCCATCCGCAGCCGTAAGGCTCAGAGAACCTTCTGCTTCCCAGGATCCGTTGTTATCAGTGAAGTTTCCCTTCGCTGCGAGGATGATATTTCCATCATCCGCAATGAATGTTGATCCGCCAGGGGTGTCCGCCCCAAAGCTCAGGTCTTCCTCAGAGGTGAGCGCGATCGCATTGCCGTAAAGCGCCACATCTTCCCCGGAGATCCCGTTGCCACCTTCATCAAGCGCCTGAACCGCAAGCACCCCGTCATCAGCACGCAGGACCGCATTGTCGAGCACGACCTCAGCCCCGCTCACAGAAGCATCTGTTGCAGCCTGAATATTTGCGCCACTCAGATCAATCTGGCCATCGGCCCGCAGAATAAACTCCCGGGATGAGGCCAGCGCCTCGCCTGCAATCCGTGCACCAGCGCCTTGATCCGTCACCTGGATTTCAATGCGGTTGGAGCGCAGCGCTCCCTGAGCCGTCAGCTCAACAAGCACAGAGCCATCTGAACTCACATCACCACTCTCGATGCTTTCCCAGTTCTGATTAAGGTTGCCAGGCACAACAGATGAGTCAAATTCCGCAACAGACGAACCTGCGATAACATTCACACTGTTCAGAGGATCCGTTCCGGTGTTTTCCACCACACCATCAATTCGGACAGAATGCGCGATGATATCCAACGCGTCCATCTGCCCGGACAAACCTCCGCCGTGGATCCGTGGGGAATGTCCCGTTCGATGTTGAAACTCGGCTGAGTGTCGCTGCTTGTTGCGAAGTTATGCTGCATCCTTGATGTGGTCAAGTTTGTCCTTTTGGCGATGATCGATGAGGGCTTGCTTGAGAGTAGGAAGTTGTTTGTAAGCTTTGATACGCCGGAAGCCTTTCTTCGCTTCGAACATGCCAGCAGCGGTCCACCGCAGGGCCATTTTAGCGTCTCTCCAGCGTTTCACGTTTCGGCATACTTGCCGGATAACGCTGTTCATCGACTCGATGATGTTGGTGCTGGCCAGTGAGCGCCGCAATTCCGGCGGCAGTCCGAGCCTGACGACGGTCAGAATTTCATCCAGCCCTTCCAGTATTGACCTGGATACATCCGGTGCCTCTTGTTCGAAGCGCCTCGCCAGATTACGGATAAGGCGTTCGGCCTTGTCGGCATCATCCAGTTGCCAGGCCTGTTTCAGGGCGCGACGCACGGCGGCATGATGTCTGGGAGGCAAACGATCGGTGATGTTGCGCGCTTTGTGGACCTGACATCGTTGGATCGGGATATCTGCACCAAAAGTTCGGCGCAGCGCCTTGCTCAGTGCTTTTGCCCCATCCACGATGAACAGGTAACAGCCTTCCGGATCCATGCCACGCTCAATCAGATTGTCGAGTAAGGCTTGCACTGTTGCTGTGTTCTCTGTTGCACCTTCGATGACACCCAAAGGGTGCTTTTGGCCAGAGATATCAATGCCTACGGCTCCGATCATCAAGAGATGCTCATCCATGTGCAGCCCGTCGATCTGAATGGCGATCAGATCCAGATCCGACAGGTCAGAGGCCATCCACTCATCGAGTTTCGCCTGTGTGAGTGCTTTGAAGCGCCGTGATACAGCAGATTTGGACAGCCCACTGCCCGCTTTAGCAGGCACGCCTGCCTCGGGCAGACGCACAGCACGACCAAATTTGCGTGTGGCCATGTTCATCACCATCAGGTTCATAGCCCACTGGTTTAGGTGTCCACCCGCAGCTATCTCTTCCCAGCTCGGCAGCGCCATTTCCTTACCAGTAGCCTTGCTACGAACACGCGGACGCTCGACCTCGATCTTTCCACCATGAAATCCTGCCTGGGACTTCGTTTTACCCCAGCGGTAGCCGGGTTTGGCAGGACAATGTTCATAGCGGTCCCCAGCCAGGCGAGAGACGTCTTCGTTCATCATCTGCGTCAGGCTTGCAATGCCCGCCATCAGGCAGAATTGTTCGAAACTCTCAGTCAGTGCCCCATAGGCCTCCTCGACAAGAGAAGGCCCAGAAGCCGCGGTGGCCACTGCACTGGGAGATGTGGTAGGTGTCTTCATGGTGTTGCTTCCTTTTTGGTTTGAACGCCCCGAGCTTATAGCTCAGGGGAAGCAACACCACCCATTTCAAAGTTTCAACATCAACTGGGACATCCCCATCTGAATACTGCCACCATTGGTTGTGGCAACCACATTCTCCTGGTAGATACCCGGTGCGATTTCCCGGGCATTAAAACTGATGTCCCCAGTGGTCAGTACCGCCCGACCGGTATTAACGAAAGAGCCGCCATTCACAGAGATCCCATTGGGGTTGGCAACTATCACATGCGCCTGCTGCCCAAGAACCCCAAGTGCTCCGTTGAACTCCGTCTGCGAAGTGCCGGTCACCTCATTCACAATCGTCCGGGCACCGACACTCCGGTTGTCCAGAGAAACACCCGGCTCCTGAACATTGAAGTCCTCATAGCGGTTCAGACTCACGCCATCGGCTGTTGAGGTCGCAACCCCGACAGTGACGTGCCCGTCCGCTCCCACAGTCACTGTCGTGCCTGTGGTGCCGTCAATAACGACCTGAGCATGAAGTGCTGTGGAAAGCGTCAGAGCCGTTAGAAGGCTCACGCCTCCTGCGAGATGCGGAAACCGGGATTTGCGCATAGTTTACTCTGACGCCACCGGATTTTCGCTGGTCCAGCCCGAAGCCATTTCCTGGCCTGCCGTAATGTCTTCTGCACTCAACTGTGTCTCAAGAAAGTCACGCAGAGAGGCAGCCTGTGGATGTGCCCGCACTGCCGCGAGGTTCGCCCAGGCATACGATTTTACGAGATCTGTGGCGGGGCCTTCTGCTTCCGCGTAAATGCGGGCCGCTTCATAAAGACCCATAGCATTGCCCGCTGCAGCGGTTTGCTCAAAATAAGGCAGAGCCTGAGCCGGATCTGCTTCAACACCTGTGCCATTCAACCAGGCAAGACCAAGGTAGTTGGTTGCAGCGATATTGCCCTGTTCGGACGCTTTGCCCCACCATTCCATAGCGGTTTCGATATTGGTCTCTACGCCTTTTCCATCCTGAAACAGTGTCCCGCAGTTAAACTGCGCATTGGCATCTCCGAGTTCTGCGCCCTGACAGATAAGCTCCGCTGCACGGTTAAAGTTGCGCAGTACCGTTGTGCCCTCAAGATACATCAGACCAAGGCGGTTCATTGCTGGTGCGCTTTCACGTGAGACGCCAGCTGCATAGAGCTGTGCTGCGCGATCAAGATCAGCATCCGTCCCAAGGCCAAGCTCAAACAGGCGGCCAAGATAGAACGCACCATCTCCTTCTCCAGCTTCAAAAGCCGTCTGAAACGCTGCTGCTGCTGCCGGAATATCTCCGGAGTTCAGAGCACCAAGCCCTTCAGAAATATCAGCCATAGCCATACTCGCTGCACCACTCAAAAAAGCCGTGGAAAGCATTACATTACGAAGTGTCATAACACATACCTCATTTACTGTACTGACAGATTGTCAGTGTTTTGCGCAACTGGTCTGGGTGAAACAGAGGAAAATACCTCCACCTGTCTCCCTTCGGGCCAGTTGATTATTCAGATCTCGTCTGGTCGGGGTCAGTTCGTGCGACGCAGCGTGATAACAACGCGACGATAGAACCGCTCTCCCTCACCGTTTGCTGCCGCGCCGGCGGCAATAGCGGCACCAATAGGGCCAAGCAGGATCGCACCTGCGGTTCCGGCATTCGTCGCCGCACGGTTTTTCCGGATGAACTGTTCTGCTGTGCGCCCGACCTTCAGCTTCACATGAGATGGTCAGGGCAGGGGTCTCAGGACCATAATCCGGCAGCAGAAGATTAGCAGGAGCCTCAAACTCGGCAGTGTAATAAGCAGTCTCGGCTACGCAGCTCGCAGCGGCAGGTTCACTTTTAATAAAGGTCTCCACCGGCACGGTCACAAGGCGACGCGCCTCAGGTGTTTCAACATTTTTAGGTGTGATGTTCACCGAAGGCGCATCCAGATTCCGGATAGCTTCGCTCGGTGCACAACCTGCAATCAGTGCACATACAAGGCCAAGGCCCACAAAAGTCTTATTCATGAATAACTCCAGATCTGACTAACCCAGTCACTCGAGGCAGTCGCCAAGGAATGAAATCGCACGACTCATAGAGGTGGTCGCGGGATTTCGGACCATTTGTTAAGGTAGATCGACTGATTAGAAAGACGATCTGAGATGACAAAGAGAAAGAACCATTCAGCCGAGTTCAAAGCGCGTGTTGCGCTTGATGCGATCCGCGAAGAGATGACGCTTGCGGAGCTGTCAAAGAAGTACGGCGTCCATTCGGGCCAGATCAGCACGTGGAAGCGTGCGGCCCTGGACAACATGACATCAGCCTTTCAGCGGCGTGGGAGAGATCCTGAGCCGGAGGTCAGCGCTGCTGAAGTAGAGAAGCTGCATTCGAAGATTGGGCAGTTGGTGGTGGAGCGGGATTTTTTGGCCGATGCCTCGCGTCAACTTCTGGGGACGCGAGGCAAAAAATGGTGAGCAAGGGTCATAAGCTAAGTGTCAGGCGTCAATGCGCGCTGCTGACGTTGGCGCGCTCTAACCTGTATTATCAACCGAAGGGCGAGAGTGCTGAGAACCTACAATTTATGGGGATCATTGATAAGCAGTTTTTGGAAACGCCGTGGTATGGTTCCCGGCAAATGGCTCGGCACATGAAACGGAACAACCACCAATGCGGTCGTCATCGTGTGCGGCGTTTGATGCGCCTTATGCGCTTGGTTCCGATCTACCAGGAGCCCAACACGAGCAAGAAGCACCCACAACACAAGATCTGGCCCTATCTGCTGAGGAATACGGTGATTGATCGGCCGAACCAAGTCTGGTGCGCGGACATAACCTATATCCCAATGCGGCGAGGCTTCCTGTATCTGGTGGCGATTATGGACTGGTTCAGCCGCAAGGTGCTGGCCTGGCGGCTCTCCAACAGCATGGACGCGGAGTTCTGCGTTGAGGCGCTGAAGGAGGCCCTAAGCAAACACGGCACACCGGAGATATTCAACACGGATCAGGGCAGCCAGTTCACCAGCGGCGATTGGATCGACGTACTGACCGATGCGAAGATCAAGATCAGCATGGATGGTAAAGGGCGCTGGATCGACAACCGTATGATCGAACGTCTTTGGCGGTCTTTGAAGTACGAATGCATCTATTTGTACGCCTTTGAGAAGGGATCACAGGCCAAGGCTGGCATCGCTAAATGGCTCGCCTACTACAACGTTGAAAGGCCTCACTCGACGCACGGCATCTTGACCCCCAACGAGGTCTATGACAGCAAAACGGAACCAATGAGACTAGCAGCCTGATATGAAACCATGGTCTACCTTAACAAGGCTGCAAAATGGTCGGAAAACTAGGACCACCTCTCATCGCGAATATTCAAGCCCTGAGCCCAATACCAAAAATTGAAATTACACCTGTGACAATTGGGCTGCTTCAGGATAAAACATCCGGGGATGTAGCGCTCTTTTGGTATGAGGGACATGAAAATCTCCATAGTCAGGTTATCGTAACAGCATTGGCTCAAATATTTTTTCAACTTGTCAGCTACTTATTTGGCTGATTGTCCTGATCTCAAATGTATCATGGATTGACACACGTATCTAATTGTGATACATATCCACCATGATACAATGCGTCAAAGGCAAGCTCATAGAGCAGATCATTGCGAACATAGCCGGTAAGGGCTTTCCTTCGGGAATAATGAAGGTTGCTCGCCGAAAGCTGACTATGATTGACGCCGCAACAACGCTTGATGATTTACGTGTCCCGCCTGCAAATCGACTGGTAGCCCTACAGGGTGACAGAAAGGGGCAACACTCCATCCGTGTAAACGATCAGTCGCGATTTTGCTTCATTTGGACTGAACACGGGCCGGTGGACGTTGAGTTCACCGACTATCACTGAAAGGAAAAGCAATGGGCCTCATGATCTCTCCCAACCATCCAGGCGAAATCCTCAAGCATGAGTTTCTTGATCCCCTTGGGGTCTCATCGATACGACTAGCGAAAGCAATCGGAGTTCCGCGAACCCGTATCGAGCGCTTGGTAAAAGAACAGACCGGAGTTACACCGGACACTGCCTTGCGCCTATCGAAAGCACTTGGCACCAGCGCGGAGTTCTGGACAAACATGCAGGTCAATTACGAGATGGCGCAGGCCCGGAAGAACACCGATCTATCGAGCATTAGAATGCTTCATGCGGCTGAATAGAAATTCCAAAAAAGGTACGGATGATGCCTGACGATCAACCCGAACTGTTTCCAGACATAATTCAGCTATGCCGCATCGACCCTGATATGAACATGCGGAGGTTCTACCGCCTCACCGTTCAACGTGATTTGTTCGGTGGCGCTATGTTGACCCGTGAGTTTGGTCGAATTGGTTCACCAGGGCGTGTGATAACAGAAATTCACGATGATGAAGGAATTGCAGTAAACTCACTGGCAGATTGGGTGCATCTAAAGAAGAAGAAAGGATACATAACATATTGAATTTAATGTGACTATAATTATACGGATAACTGTTATTATGTAATTTTGGATCGTTGTTCGAATTGTAAAATTAAGATTAGGAGCTGTTTTTGAATAATTCAGACATCTTTGAAACGGCGGACCTACGAACATCTGGACTTTCAGATAAAATATCATGCTTAGAGTTATTGATCAGCTCAAAAGTACCTTGTTGCCAACGTGACATGCGATCTCTGGCTGCAACCATGTCTACCAATTCGTCTTCGTCACCACAAAATGCAATACAAGGAATATCAGGAGAGCTTTGTTTCGAGAGTGATCTGCACTCTTTCAACGTTTCATAAAGCCATCCCAAACTCGGTGCCGCTGTTTGACAATCCGGCAAATTGGTAGCGATATTCACCATGTAACAATACATAGAGTGATCATTAGTAAGGCGATTGTCCTCAAAATCAACACTCAGGACATAGCTTTTTCGTTCACCTGTTTTGTTTCCAGGAACATAAGAATGCCCTTGACCAATAGCTTTTGCCCCCCATGCAAGCGGCCAGGCTAGTAACCGTTGTATAGGGCTTATTTTAATGTTCCACATTGGAGCTGTGAAAGCACACGCATTTACAGGAAGTCCATTTTTCAACGCACGGAGCCCAATACATGCTCCCATTGAATGTCCTATCAAAAACCATGGCTCAGGAAGGTTCATCCGCATTGCTGCATCTACTACAGCCAAAAGATCTAACTGATAATCAGTGAACCTTTCAACATGTCCAACTAGTGGATCTTCAACAAGCCTTTGGCTCAACCCTTGCCCCCGCCAGTCAATCACCAAAGTAGTGAAATTATTTTCTTCGAAAAGAGATGCTAACCTACCAAATTTTTCTGCACAATCAGAGGTGGTC
Source organism: Amphibalanus amphitrite (assembly GCF_019059575.1). Taxonomy (NCBI): domain Eukaryota; kingdom Metazoa; phylum Arthropoda; class Thecostraca; order Balanomorpha; family Balanidae; genus Amphibalanus; species Amphibalanus amphitrite. Next base: position 12,051 of record NW_024883787.1, read on the forward strand.
CTAGTTTTCCGACCATTTTGCAGCCTTGTTAAGGTAGACCATGGTTTCATATCAGGCTGCTAGTCTCATTGGTTCCGTTTTGCTGTCATAGACCTCGTTGGGGGTCAAGATGCCGTGCGTCGAGTGAGGCCTTTCAACGTTGTAGTAGGCGAGCCATTTAGCGATGCCAGCCTTGGCCTGTGATCCCTTCTCAAAGGCGTACAAATAGATGCATTCGTACTTCAAAGACCGCCAAAGACGTTCGATCATACGGTTGTCGATCCAGCGCCCTTTACCATCCATGCTGATCTTGATCTTCGCATCGGTCAGTACGTCGATCCAATCGCCGCTGGTGAACTGGCTGCCCTGATCCGTGTTGAATATCTCCGGTGTGCCGTGTTTGCTTAGGGCCTCCTTCAGCGCCTCAACGCAGAACTCCGCGTCCATGCTGTTGGAGAGCCGCCAGGCCAGCACCTTGCGGCTGAACCAGTCCATAATCGCCACCAGATACAGGAAGCCTCGCCGCATTGGGATATAGGTTATGTCCGCGCACCAGACTTGGTTCGGCCGATCAATCACCGTATTCCTCAGCAGATAGGGCCAGATCTTGTGTTGTGGGTGCTTCTTGCTCGTGTTGGGCTCCTGGTAGATCGGAACCAAGCGCATAAGGCGCATCAAACGCCGCACACGATGACGACCGCATTGGTGGTTGTTCCGTTTCATGTGCCGAGCCATTTGCCGGGAACCATACCACGGCGTTTCCAAAAACTGCTTATCAATGATCCCCATAAATTGTAGGTTCTCAGCACTCTCGCCCTTCGGTTGATAATACAGGTTAGAGCGCGCCAACGTCAGCAGCGCGCATTGACGCCTGACACTTAGCTTATGACCCTTGCTCACCATTTTTTGCCTCGCGTCCCCAGAAGTTGACGCGAGGCATCGGCCAAAAAATCCCGCTCCACCACCAACTGCCCAATCTTCGAATGCAGCTTCTCTACTTCAGCAGCGCTGACCTCCGGCTCAGGATCTCTCCCACGCCGCTGAAAGGCTGATGTCATGTTGTCCAGGGCCGCACGCTTCCACGTGCTGATCTGGCCCGAATGGACGCCGTACTTCTTTGACAGCTCCGCAAGCGTCATCTCTTCGCGGATCGCATCAAGCGCAACACGCGCTTTGAACTCGGCTGAATGGTTCTTTCTCTTTGTCATCTCAGATCGTCTTTCTAATCAGTCGATCTACCTTAACAAATGGTCCGAAATCCCGCGACCACCTCTTTGAACAGTATCTTTCTAACATTTTTGGCTTACATACATACAGCCATGAACAGTTTTTTGTATTTGTCCGGCTTGACGATAATATACGCTATAACCTATGATTTTAATCAACATTTTGAAGCCAGTGGTCTAAAGTTACGTAAAGAAAAACAGCAGGAAAAAAATGAGTGCCTGCACAGATTAGAACGCTTGATTTATGGCGCAATAGTACTTGGCCTCTTAATGATTATATGTATCAAATTGCAGGCAGTATACTTGCTAACGAACAGTGAAAACATTGTGGGATGGCTTCTCAATGACGCCAAAGTGATAACTGGGTCTGAGAATAGTGGTTTGGTATTGTATGAACGGCGTACACTCGCGCATTTCACAAGCTTCTGTCTGTTAGTTGTTACCGTTGGTGTATTCCTTTCCTGTCAACGGATACTTGGAACAGCTGCCAGCAGTGTGCGGGAGGATGGCTTTTCCAGATTGAGGGCAACGGAATGGCTCATGACAAAAGTAACAATTGCCATCTTGGTCCTTGCTTACTTCCTGATCGGAAACTTTACTGGATTTTCCGTTGTGCTTCTACTGGGACTGATCTTATCAAGCATCGTAGTATACAATTCATTCAAAAGGGGGGAGGGGAAGCCGAATGGAACCAGCCACGTTTGACTTTGAGATCTCTGATGGGCCGCAACAGGCGGCAGCTTATTGGATTAACACAAGCGATAATATTCGGTTACGTATGGCTGTTTGGAACAATGTACCTCATAGCTCGGGGACAGTTTTTGTCTTACCTGGGCGCGGTGATAGAGGTGGTCGCGGGATTTCGGACCATTTGTTAAGGTAGATCGACTGATTAGAAAGACGATCTGAGATGACAAAGAGAAAGAACCATTCAGCCGAGTTCAAAGCGCGTGTTGCGCTTGATGCGATCCGCGAAGAGATGACGCTTGCGGAGCTGTCAAAGAAGTACGGCGTCCATTCGGGCCAGATCAGCACGTGGAAGCGTGCGGCCCTGGACAACATGACATCAGCCTTTCAGCGGCGTGGGAGAGATCCTGAGCCGGAGGTCAGCGCTGCTGAAGTAGAGAAGCTGCATTCGAAGATTGGGCAGTTGGTGGTGGAGCGGGATTTTTTGGCCGATGCCTCGCGTCAACTTCTGGGGACGCGAGGCAAAAAATGGTGAGCAAGGGTCATAAGCTAAGTGTCAGGCGTCAATGCGCGCTGCTGACGTTGGCGCGCTCTAACCTGTATTATCAACCGAAGGGCGAGAGTGCTGAGAACCTACAATTTATGGGGATCATTGATAAGCAGTTTTTGGAAACGCCGTGGTATGGTTCCCGGCAAATGGCTCGGCACATGAAACGGAACAACCACCAATGCGGTCGTCATCGTGTGCGGCGTTTGATGCGCCTTATGCGCTTGGTTCCGATCTACCAGGAGCCCAACACGAGCAAGAAGCACCCACAACACAAGATCTGGCCCTATCTGCTGAGGAATACGGTGATTGATCGGCCGAACCAAGTCTGGTGCGCGGACATAACCTATATCCCAATGCGGCGAGGCTTCCTGTATCTGGTGGCGATTATGGACTGGTTCAGCCGCAAGGTGCTGGCCTGGCGGCTCTCCAACAGCATGGACGCGGAGTTCTGCGTTGAGGCGCTGAAGGAGGCCCTAAGCAAACACGGCACACCGGAGATATTCAACACGGATCAGGGCAGCCAGTTCACCAGCGGCGATTGGATCGACGTACTGACCGATGCGAAGATCAAGATCAGCATGGATGGTAAAGGGCGCTGGATCGACAACCGTATGATCGAACGTCTTTGGCGGTCTTTGAAGTACGAATGCATCTATTTGTACGCCTTTGAGAAGGGATCACAGGCCAAGGCTGGCATCGCTAAATGGCTCGCCTACTACAACGTTGAAAGGCCTCACTCGACGCACGGCATCTTGACCCCCAACGAGGTCTATGACAGCAAAACGGAACCAATGAGACTAGCAGCCTGATATGAAACCATGGTCTACCTTAACAAGGCTGCAAAATGGTCGGAAAACTAGGACCACCTCTCTCAGATCCTATTCCTTTTGGGTTGCTCCTCTGTAGCCATATTTGAATGGTTCTTAAATCAATGGAATTGTCCGCAGTCCGATACGCATTAACTCTATCCAAAAGCTGCGATTTAGTCCATTTCGGTTCCGGATGGTCTTTTCTAACCGGTAGGCCAGCTCCTTCATCCATCAAGAAGTGCAATATTTCCTTTAAGTCAAAAAAATTATCTGGGATTTCAACAACTTTTTTGCCATTTTTAATCAACGACTTAACACCTTATGGTTCGTTTAGTTCGCATGGAGTTCGTTTGGTTCGTGACATAAACAAATATTTGTTCGTAATCAACGCCAATGACTTTTCCATTGGAGGTATCAGATGGCAAATTCCGTTAAAAGATCGGGATCAAGACATTCAGTAGCAGTACGTCAAGATAGCACCTTTCAGCATTTCGAATACGAACGAAGTACACCATCGGAATGTGGCATTGTTGACGAAAATGAACCAATCAGTATTGCAGATTTATCATTGATGAGTAGCGATGAGAAATCTGAATTGATCAGGCAAAGAATACCAGTAATGGTGAACTCTTTGCACGACGGCGACATATTAAGCGAGTTGGTCTCATACAATCCAACTGGGCGATATGTATTCATTCCGATTTCCATGAAACAGAAAGGTCATCGTATCACATTCTACGGGTAACGCTTCCTCTCGCTCAGGCCTACAAGTCCTCCAAAGATGTTAAGTTTACCAGCGATGTGCTTGCGTGTCATGGCTCTGAGTGTGCCGCCTGGTGATCTGATCGGAGTTACCGGGTGAGCCCTGTTGGCATCGATCAGGATGACACATAGCGCAGCAGGGAATTCACCCATAGCATCAATGGCCTCAATCCATGCGGAATGGTTTATGCCCATTGCTGCGGCGCAATCATATGCAGCATTGATAAAATCATGATGAAGTATTGTTGATCTTCCCTTGAGAGCCATATCGAGGTGCATTTTCATATCGAAGGCACAAAGATCATATAGCTTCTGAGGTGTCAGCTTATCGGTAAATTTCTGCTTGTGCACCACCCTGGCCGCTTCATACTTGCTTTCTAAGCAATCTGACGCACCGTCAGGTGTGGCAGTTATATTATCTTCGGGCTGTAAGCCCGTCGTTATTTTGGGCGTAGCCTTACAATACAAAGATTCTTCTTGTGTTGTATCTTGTATATAGGACCGGAAGTCTGGTTCCGGTTGACCGGAAGTTTGATGCCGGTTTCGCAGCATATTCAGCAACTTATCCACAAGCGATTTTGCATCCTCGGAGTGCTCAATAACCTCCTCAAGAGACATGCGACGCAGGGCTTCAGGTGAGGGCCAGGCTGAGAAGAGTTCATAGGCTTCCTCTGTCTCTTGTTTCCGCAAACCCAGCGCCTGTAGATCAGCAATCGCCTCCTGTGCCCTGCGCTTCAGGTGGCTTCTGTGGCGCACAATGCCTTCTTTCTCTTTCCGGTCAGCCCTCAGCTCACTGAGGATCGCCTTCAGGCGGGGTATAAGCGCAATCATAGGGGAGAACACCAATCCAAGCTGCCCTGCCCGAGAACGGCCACCATTGGCAGCTGTACGCTTCTCTACCAGCCCGAGCCGGACAAACTCAGCCTCATCATTGCGGATCGCACGCTCTGTCTTCCCCAGACGCAGCGCCAGCTGTGTCTGCTGCATATAGCAAACGGGTTCTGAGCCGTTGTTAATCCAGTCCTGTGGACGTGTCTGATCAATCATAGTCAGCAAGGTCATAAGCCGACCAGACTTCATCCCCCACAAAGGGGCCGCGAGTTCTCTTAAATAGTCAGCAACCTGGCTTCGTTGCATTTTACCAGGGAGTGTCGGAAAGACACTACCCTGCCCTGATAGACCGGGTGTAACCCGGTATTCGTGAATAGCTTCCAGCATTATGTTCTGCTCCTGTTCTCTGTTGCAAGATCAAGACAGTGCCCAAGACATAGCTTACCGGTTCGCACAAATGCGTTTTTGGCTTGCTTTGATTTAGAGGGAGATGCTAAAAGCCAGATAACATTTACATTGCTATCGAAGGATTGCCGTCCTTTGGCTTCAGATCCCCCCCGTCAGGTTACCGCCTTGCGGGGGTTTCTACTTGGAAATTATGAATTCTCATATGATATTCATTTTCGCCGATAGATACATTAGTTCTTCTTTACTCTCAGCCCCCATTTTCTGTTTCATACTTGTAATTCTAACCTTCACAGTTTGGTCTGTAACACCAAGAATCTGCGAGATTTCTTTGCTGGTATGCCCTTGAGATAATAGCTTGAGCACATCAATCTCAATTTCTGAGAATACACTATGCGGTAGATGCCCAAGGTGTAATCTTTGTAAACTGTCCCTTAGCACACGAAGCTCAAGATCACCAAATTCTCTGTCCTTTTGAACAAACGTACCAATTGAATGCCGCTCCTCATCTTTTACTGAGCAAACAGCACCGTATTTATAACCTTCATCACTAGCAAAGTCATAAAACTTCGTTTGTTCAAAGCCGGATATGTCTGACCATCGTATGACACCAGTCGATGACTGCGCCCATGCGAGTTGGGGATCTACCAGCCCCAATCGCTCGCTCGCATATCTCTCAAGCCACTTAGCTTCATATGAAATATAAGTGGATAGAGGGCCGGACATCCCCAAAAATATACCGATGTAGCTACCGCCGGTCGCAATTTCTTTTATTGCATCAATCTCAATTTGAATCAGTTCGGTCTTCACAACATCACCGTTATTTTTTTCTACACTAAATAACCACATTGTTCTCTCGAATAAACCCATCTTGACCGTGTTATCTTTTCGTATTACGTTTACGTATTCCCTGCCATACAACACAGGACTTGTAAAGAGTATGAACCTTATGAAACGCGGCGCTATTGGCGCATTTTTCTCCACAGCGGGTATGATGATCTCTTCAGCGGCCTTTGCAGCAGCAACGGCGCAGGGCGACGAATTCGATGGAATCGTAGAGGTGCAGGACACCTTCCAGGGAATCATCGACAACGGTGGCGGCTTCGCGATGATCGTGCTTTCCGTGATTATTGCGATTGTGATCTTCACTGCGACACGCAGCTGGGCCGTTCTCGCGATCCCTCTCGCTGTCGGTATTTACCTCAATGTCGGCCTCGACATGGCGACCGGCCTTGGCGGCGTCACCGCAGGCACTGACCTCTACACAACAGCTGAACTCACTCACCAACACCCATTGGCAGGGATGACTGAGTGATCAGGAACAGAGGGGCGGTTCGCCGCCCCTCTGCTTTGTCTTTTTAACCAGTAATGCATCCGGGGGGATCATGGCCGTTATTCACACAGTTCAGACCATCGACGCCGCAACAAACGCAGTCGCTGATTGCGTGTTAAAGGGCGGCAATGCGCTGATCCACGGCGCACCCGGATCCGGCGGCACAACCTTTCTGAAGTCTTTTGCGCGCCGCGCAGCTGGCCTTGATCGTTTCTTTCGCCTGCGCCAGATGACTTACCACCGCGCGATTACAGAACATCAGCGCCACCAGCCCCTGTCGCGCGAAGCCTGTGAGGCTGACCTTCTTCTGCTTGATGACTTCGGCTGTGGCTTTGATCGTATTAGCCCGTTCAAAACCCGTGGCATTCAGCTCATCGCATTCACAGGCACAGCCTACAGTGAGGTTGCACTTGAACACTGGAGCAGACATCTCACACGCCCTGCCCCCGATCTGGTTCTCAAACTCTTTAATCAGGACAGCGCCATCATCACACGGGAGACATGCCATGTCTGAACTCGTAGTGAAGATCCCGCAGCGGCTCATGAAGCCCACCCGCTTTATCTTCTGGGACATTGATGAGGTCGCAATGTTTGGCGTCCCGGCCTTTCTGGGCCTCTTTGCCCGCGTTCCCATTACAGGCATCATCTTTGGCTTTGTCCTCTTTGCAGTCTGGAGACGGCTTAAAGGCAATCACGGTATCTCGGGCCTGCTCGCATGGCTCTACTGGTGGGTGCCTGATTACGTCAGCCCATTCCGGCATTTTCCACCCTCCCACATCTCAGACTTTGAAGGATAACCCATGTCTGCCGTAAACTACTTTGACTTTGTTCCGTCACTCCCATTTCCGGGTTCTGCGTCTGTTTCTCTTGTGATTGACGTTGTGCAGCTACTGGCGGTCCTCTCATGAACCCGATTGAGCTCACAAAGCAGCATCGCTCTGTGCAGCTGCAACGCAACACGCTTCTGGCGCTGTTTGCCGCAACCCTGTGCATCATCTTCATGCAGAGCGTTGCCATGTCCCGCCAGAAACAAAGCGTCGTTCTGATCCCAAGCCGGGTATCTGATGGCATGGTTGCCGTTGGCGCGCTCGACACACGTTACATTGAAGCCATTGCGCTCGATACGATCTATGCGCTCTTCAACGTATCTCAGGGCACAACAGATTACAGCCGGACTGTATTGCAGCGGGTCACATCGGCAGATCAGCGTCAGGCTGTCATGCGCATCTGGGAGACCTCCATTCAGGACTACCAGCGCCGGAATATTTCAACCACGTTTCTGCCCCTGTCCATTGAATATCAGCTGAACCTTGATCGCGTCCTCGTGCGTGGGGATCTGCGCACATTCATTGGCAACACAATGGTCAGCAATGATGCAAAAACCACCGCTGTTTATTTCACGCAGGAAGCAGGCAGCTACCGCGTCAGCGGCATTCAGGAGATCAATCAAGATGCGACTGAGTAAACTCATACTTGCCGCCGCCGTCGCTTTTATCGGTGTTTCCGGCGCTTTTGCGGATCAGAGCTTCCGGCCACAGCCAAATGGTGCCGTTGCCTTCCGCGTCTCAACAGACAGCACAACCCGCGTGCGCTTTGTGAATGACCGCATTGCAGAGATCATCACAGACAGCACAGCCTTTGAAACACGCAATGATGAGAACTCAGGGGATTTGTACTTCCGGGCAATCGAAGGTGCAGAAACCTCTGTTGAACGCGGATACTTCATCACAGAAAAAGGCGTGACCGTCCGCTTCCAGATGACACCTGTGCGTCGCCCCGTTGAAGATGTGGTCATTGCCGTTCGCGGCGCTCCCCAGCCTCAGGAAAACGCAGAAGGAGCCAGCGCATCACGCCAGGTCTCACGCGACCGCGTGATTGCCGGTGGATCCGGATACAAAAACAGCCTGATCGCAACCGTGCGTGGCGTGGTTCAGGAACACCTGCGCCGCCGCCCTGCCCGCTCTGGCCGCATTCGCAGTCTGCGCGTCAACGGCTTCAATGTCGAAGTCCACGCCATTGCAGGCGGACGCTCCGGGCGCTCGATCAATGAGGCCAGCTTCGCAACACCCGGCGTTCTCGCGGTCTGGGCCGAAACCCCAACAGTGGATCCCGGACTGCGCGCATGGCTCGTAATTGTGAAGCAGTAGGAGGTTCAGCTTATGACCAGTGCAACCATCACAGAGTTTACGCCCGCAGTGACATCCGGCCTGATGCTGGTGCCGTCCTCTCTGGCGACGGCCTTCTGCTTGATCCTGTTGGCCCTGCGCTTCTTTGTGGAACGCTCCCTATGTGGCCCAATTGCGCCACGTGATTTCCTCGCAGCTTTCCTGCGCTGGTCTTACCCACGCTTTGAGCCACTGACACAGTTCACATTCAGCGTCTTCTTCGCAACGGCGCTCAGCCTGTCTCTGCACTTCCCGGATCCGACGGATCACAGCCTCTCCTACATCGCAACCACAACAGGCCTGTTTGTCTTCCTCTCACTCGGAAAGCTGGTCTTTCTTCTTGTGACCTGGCCCGGCCCGGACAGAGGCCAACATTGTAATACAGGCGTGGCGCACACCTCCCACTCCCTGAGCAAGGCGTCTGATGCGTCAGACCACACATCCACCTCCCATTCACCGGAGAACCCCAATGGCTGATCGTAAACAAAAACAGATCATCATCGCCTGCGCGATTGGCGGTATCATTATTCTGCTTTTCATGGCGCTCTCTCTGATGATGCGCTCCGGAAACAGCAACACGGGGTTTGGCACAGGCCGCAATCCCGCAACTTCTGTCGATACAACACTGATCAGCAGCCGCACCAATGGCGCAACACCTGAGAACGAATGGGTGGAACAGGCCCGCCAGCGCATCAGCCAGATGGAAGACGCCCAGGAAGAACTGGAAAACCGGCTCAACAACCAGGGCTCGGAATATCAGGCGGAACTCAATGCCCGGACTGAAGAGCTGCGTGTCATTTCTGAGGGCTATGACAACCTGATCACAGAACAGGCCGAACGTATTGCAGAACTGGAACGTCAGGTAGCAGGCACGTCACAGACACCCGCCCCTGCAGGCACAGTCACAGCAGATAACAGCGGCACCGGACCAACCGATGGCTACCAACTCGCAGAACCCGCCGATACAACAGGCGGTGATTTTGTCAGCCCCAATGGCACCCGCCGGGAAATCGCCACACCGGTTTCTCAGCCCGCACCGCGCAACACAGAGTTTTCCCGCAAGTTTAACCTGCGCGCCCGTGACGATGCTCAGACCTCCAATGTCCGCAACTATCAGCTTCACGCCTATCTCCCGACCGGCAGCTATGCGCCCGCCGTGGTGATTGCAGGCGTTGATGCCTCCGTTGGTGTCAGCAGCCAGGCAGAACCAAAGCCAGTTTTGTTTCGGATTACGGGTCCGGCAACCACCGCAGGCTTTGGCGGTCTCAATGGCGCACAGATTGATCTGACCGGCTGCATGGTCGCCGGGGCCGCTGTCGGGGATCTCAGTTCAGAGCGCGTTCATGTCCGCCTTACATCCATGACCTGTCAGAACCGGGATCAGACCGTGTTTGAGACCACAGTCGCAGGTCACATGGTCAGTTCCGGCAAAGCCGGTCTGCGCGGTGAAGTGGTATCGCGCGAAGGCCCCTCCATCCGCGCCGCCGCCATGGCAGGCGTGCTTGAAGGCATTGCAGGCGCAGGCACCAACACCAACAGCCGCGTTCTTGATGGGCTGACCTCAGGTGATGGCGCAGACATTGGCGCAATCACGCAAAACGCAGGCCGTCAGGCCCTGACACAGGGCGCGCAAAACGCAGCCTCAACACTGGCCCAGTATTACATCGAGCGCGCAGAGCAGTATCAGCCCGTGATCTCTGTCTACGCAGGCTCAAACGTCGAACTCGTCTTTATGGAAGGGGTGCATCTCCAATGACCTTCCACTCATCCATCCCTCCCTCACCTGCTTTGCGTCTGTGGCGCATGGTCTTCTCTCCTGTGGTCCTGCCTCAGATCGCAAAGCAGGTGTTTTTTTACGCATGGATCACCACGGCAACAAAAGGGGTTCCCAACTCATGAATAAAATCGCATCCTTGAAGAACATATTTATCCCCTACTCCCTGTGCTTTGTTCTGGCATCATGTGGGGCGACAACCAATCATTCGGCGGACTTTCAGTGTGACGCCGCAGTCCCGGGTTCTCCATGCTCGACGATTGCACAGGCTGACGGTCAGGGCGGTTCCTCCTCCCGCGCAAACGTCGTTCCGGTCAACGGCAATACGGTTACGCCACCACGTCGGGCACGAAGCACAGGGGCTTTTTACAATCAGGGCAAGGTCAACACACCCGGCTTAACCGACCCTGAGAACCCCGCCACATCCGGTCGCAATCTCCCCGCCTCACGTTATGACGCGCAGGCGCAGCGTATCCCGGAACGCCTCGGAACCCTCTGGGTCGCCTCATACCTCGACAATGACAATGTGCTGCATGACGCAAGCTATGTGCATTTTGTCATCCAGGAAGCGGGGTGGGCCGGTGTTCATTAAAAACTTCGTAAACGACTTCTTTGCCGATGCAAAATCACCGGCGCCACGTCGCGACGGGTTTCTGGATCATGCAAGCTCAGATCTTCTGGTTTACCGCAACTTTGATGCAGAAACCGGTCTCTTTTACAATGAAGAGAACTATGGCTTCATGATTGAAGTCTCGCCGCAGGGTAACCCGGATGAGCGGGCAAAAAACCTGCTGACCCTTCTGAACAATACTCTGACCCACAATCATACCATCCAGTTTCTGAACTGGGCCGGGCCGGACATCGGACCAAAACTCGACCGCTGGTCCCAGGGGCGCAAACTCCGGGGCGGCATTGTTGATATGCTCACACATCGTCGCCGTGAGAAGTTGATGTCCCTGCGCTTCGGCGATGACAGTATGATCCCGCTTGTGCCGCACAACCGCCGCACCTTTATCTGCGTGACGGACAGCGGTGACGACAGCCGCAGCGCCGTTGCTGCAATGGATAAAATCCGCCGTGAACTGATCAACTGTTTCGGTGGCCCGCAAATGACACGGGACTGTGACGCCAATGATCTGCTGCAATTGCTCGATCAGCTGCTGCACACAAACGCCCCCGGCGGTGAACAGACCCGGCGCTATAACCCACATGAGTATCTGAACTATCAGCTGCCCGGCAGCCGGATCTCTGTTGATGCGGACAGCATTAAGCTGGCGGGCACCCCTGAGATGCGTGTTTCCTCCGATATTATCACCCGCTATCCCCCGGAATGGCTGGCCTCGCTGAACAATATGCTCTGTGGGGATCCGGCACAGCCGGTCTCACGGCCAACAGGCCCGGTGCTGACCAGTTTTACCGCACGCCCGGTTAAACCCATGGTCTCCAAGAACAAGCTGACCAAAAAACTCACAGGGGCCATGTCCAAAGTCGGCACAAGCCTTGAGAAGTTCACCCCTGACGGGCCGGAAACGATCAAAGAGCTTCAGGAAGTCAATGAGCAGCTGGATCGTGGCGGACAGCTCTTTGATACGGTCTATTGCATCAATGCCTATGCGCAGGATGACCTTTTTGAGAATGATGCCCTCGGAAAGCTGATCTCTGTTTACCGGGGGATCGGGCTTCATACATCCGGTGGTAAATACCTCACCCTGCCCGTCTTTATGGGTTCCCTGCCCTTTGGCATGACGGATGGCTGGTTTGAAGACTGCAAACGCGGGCAGCGCATGTACCCTAATATGGGCGAAGGCGTTGCAACACTCGCGCCCATCATGGGGGAATATGCAGGCACCCGTCAGTTTAACGGCATGCCCCTGATCGGACGCCAGAACGCGCTCCTGAACTGGTCGAACTTCAACTCAAGCGCCAACTTCAACACATCCGTCGTCGGTAAATCCGGTGCGGGTAAATCCGTGTTCATGCAGGATCTCGCGCTTTCGATCTTTGCAGAAGGCGGGCGCATTATTGTTGTCGATGACGGGCGCAGCTTTGAGGGCATTTGTCAGGCGGTCGGTGGTGATTTTGTCGCCTTTGATGCAAAGCAAATGGTCGAACTGAACCCATTCGCTCTGCTGGATGCAGACCGTATGAGGAACTCCGAATATTACGCCGAGGCCATTGAGATGGTCACCAATATCATCGGAACCATGTGTGCGCTTGATACAGAGTTTAAGAACTCACGGGTCGATGGCATTGAAGAAGGCTTTCTGGGCGAAGCCGTAAAGCGCGCATGGTCTGAAGCAGGCTCCACGGCCACAGTCCAGAACATCTATGACATCCTGAGCACAGACCCTGTGATCTCAAAAGATGAACGTGTCTCAGACATGCTGATCAAACTCAGCCGTTTCTCGGGCGCAGGCGAATATGCGGAGTATTTCAACAAAGGGGCAACCCTGAGCATCGACAGCGATTTTGTGGTGTTTGAGATGGCAGAGCTCAAATCCAAAAAAGTCATGCTCGAAGTCATCATGCAGCTGATCATGTTCCTCTCTACAGAAGTCATGTTCAAAACGGATCGCTCCGTTAAAACCGCTCTGATCATTGATGAGGCCTGGGCCATTCTGGGCGGCAACTCCACTGCGAAGTTTGTGGAAGGTGTGGTCCGCCGCGCACGTAAATACTCAGGCTGTCTGATTTGCGGCACCCAATCCGTGGATGACTTCTTCAACAATCCCGCAGCCAAGGTGATCTTTGAGAACTCTGACAACTTCGTCTGCCTGCAACAGAAGCCTGAAGCCATCGACCGCCTCTCCAATGAGAGCAAGATCGACGTAACAGGCTTTGTCGCCAATGCGCTCAAGTCGCTCTTGAAAGTCCCGGGCCGCTTTACCGAGATGGGCATTCACACGCCGGATGGCTGGATATTCGCCCGCCTTGCTCTCGATATGCACAGCCTCGCGGTCTTCTCAACTCAGGGGGAGTTTGTCGCAAAACGTCAGGCCCTCATGGATCAGGGCCACAGCTACACTGAGGCAATCGACATCCTGGTAGAAAAGGGAGAAGTGCAGTGACCCGTATTATCTACGCCCTCACAGCCCTTGCCGCCCTGCTGCTCACCGTTCTGATCAGTGTGGCGCTCACGCTGATGATTGTGCGCGCAGACATAAACGCAAAAAGCCAGAGCTTTGTTTCCGTCAACATGCAGGAACTTGTGTTCATGCTGGCTGAAAGCGCGGGCGACTCCGAAGAAGAATTTGCACTGGCTGTACGCAATCTGGGCCGCTCCATTGAAGAAGCGACCGCAGCTCTTGGTGAGGATCATGTCGTGGTCTTTGACGCTGATATGATCCTGACCGGCGCGCCTGATGTAACACCGCAGATCTGGCAGCTGCTGCAAGACCATAACCGTGGGGGCCAGTAAATGACCTCCGCGCGCAGAACATATGTGATTTACACGATGCTGGCTCTGTTGATCCCGGCGCTGGTCCTGACCGCATATCTGCGCGCAACCCTTGTCTATGCCTTTAATGCCAGCCACTCACTGGAGGCCCCTGCCTTTGCCATGGTCACATGGCCCGTACTCCGCGCCCATGGCACCTATATCAGCTTCACACCGCCAGCAGAGATTGATCGTGGACTGCCCTTTATCAAGCGCATCATTGGCGGGCCTGGCGATGTGGTCACGATCAAAGACGGCCAGAGCTGTGTGAATGATGCCTGCCACATTCTCACCGGCGAAGAACCATATTTTAAAACAGCAACAGCGCCACAGATCATTCCCGAAGGCATGTTCTACGTGGCAGGTGACAGCCCAACCTCCTTTGACAGCCGCTATGCCGCCCTTGGTCTTGTGACTGAGGATCAGATCATTGCTGGCGGATGGGCCCTGAACTTCATGCCGTCCTGGGAGGGCCGCAAATGAGCTTTGTCAGACATAAATTCCATGCTACATCAGGGTACCGGACACCCGTGCCGGTGCTATGGGATCATCCGGGCGCTTCTTGCTTTACGCAGCACTATACATTGCCCCCGGATGGTTTCCCGAAGACTTCTGCCGCGAACTATGATAGATGGAACCAGCTTTGCGTCTCGGTAAAGCCGTGCCGGTCGCTGTTACTTAATTCTCTGTTTGACGGTGCGACCGGCACATCTGTACGTCAGCCAGAAATTCTGACATCATACACCTGCTGGCGGGACATTTACTCATACCTGGGGTTTGAAACAGCCAGCCTGCGCCAGTCGGTGGCCTGTGTTCTTGTCTTTCTGAAGGCGCTGACCGGCGCAGTTTCGGCATTATTCCCCGTCACATGCTCCAATGTCTCTGATAGCTCAGCCAATGCCACCACGGCACAGTGCCAGCCAGAGGTCATCCCCAGACCATCCTTCCTGGCTGGCACAAGCACGCGTTTTGTTTCCTCATATTGGGGGAAACGCGCATGAAGCTCTGTTCACGCATTATAATTCCTGCTATCTTTGCCTTGCTGACGCCAACACAGCATCTGCAATCGGCTGATCTCGGGCAGCATGGTCCCGTCTGGCCGATTGCAGAACAAAACCTCCTTGATGTTATCTATGATCACCTGCGCGCCCGTGAGGCAGCGGGGGACGTTGATCGTCTGCAACAGGAGATGACCGACAGCACCCGCGCCTACGTCAACAGACCCCGCCCCGTGGGTGGTCTGGTGCGGGCAACAGAACACCGCGCGTTCCTCTTTGATCCATCCATCACCGTACAACAGGATCTGGCAGACCATGAGGGCCGCGTCTTTGCCCGTCAGGGACAGGTCGTCAATCCACTGGAATACTCAGGGTTCAGCAAACGCATCATTGTGCTCGATGGCGATGATGCGGAGCAGGTCGCCTTTGCACTGACTGACGGGGATGAGTTCGACACCCTGCTTGTGATCGTAAACGGCTCACCGCTGGAACTGGCAGAAGAACACAGCCGCCGCTTCTGGTTCGATCAGGACGGGATCATCGTCAACCGCTTTGGCCTCACAGCCCTGCCCTCCGTCATTACACGCGAAGATCCATACATGCGCATAGAGGAGGTCGCTCTCGATGATGAGTAAACTCACCCGCAGCCTCAAAGCCCTGACCCTCGCCATTGGCCTCACTGCTATCGGGACATCAGCGGCACAGGCGATATGCAATAAGCGCTTCCTCAACCCGATCACGGAAGTCTGCTGGGATTGCATTTTCCCAATTTCCATTGGCGCAATCAGCCTCTTTGGCTCACGCCCGGATACCAAAAACCAGAGCCTGCCCCTCTGCCTCTGCCCCGGCATTCCCCCACGTCCCGGCCTTTCCATCGGCCTTTGGGAACCAGCCCGCCTGATTGATGTCTCAAATGAGCCGGGCTGTTTCGTAAACATGGGTTTTGATATGAACTTCGGCATCTTTGGAACCGGGCAAAGCACAAAGCGCGGCGGAGCGGGTGATCCCGGTGGCTCTTCCTGGCAGGCCCATTATTACTACTACCCCCTGATCTCATGGCTTGGCACCATCGTGGATGGTCTCTGCATGCAATCCACAACATTTGATGTGGCCTATGTCTCAGAATTTGACCCGCTCTGGCAGGACGGCGAACTCAACACGCTGATCAATCCCGAAGCCATTCTGTTTGCAAACCCAATCGCACAGGGCGCATGTGCTGCCGACTGTGTGCGCGCCTCAAGTGGCCGCATCGGTTTTAACTCTATGTTCTGGTGTGACGGCTGCAATGGCCCCATGTATCCGATTTCCGGGGAAGCAAACTCCCATGTCGGGGGCATTCAGGCATCGCGCAATGTCGCGTCCAAACTTCAGGCCCGCATGCACCGCTATCTGCTGGCCCGACAGACCGGCCATTCCAGCGCCCTGTGCCAGACGCGCTCCGCACCCATTATTCAGCGCCAGTATTACCGTCAGCAACTGACACGCCCAAGCGCCACAACATCTGGCCGCTATGCCTGCGCCCCCATGGGGTCTTCATCCCAATTCATCGACACCTTTCGGGAGCGCCCCTTTGTCGGGGAAAGCTTTGGCTGGCTGCATTGGAGGAAACGTAATTGTTGCGCTTTGTAAAATACACACACCACATTGTTACATTTGCTACATTCGTTGCTCTGCCCGCTCTGGCGCAGGATGCGGACACCCCTGTCCCGGAAAGCCTTGAGAACATCACAGAGATTGAACGCGCAGCACGCGAAGCCGGACAGGCCCTCGATCTGCCAGGTGCCCCGGATATGTCCGTTCTGGGTGATCTCGATATTCCGGAATGGAATGACCTGCTGCAAACCCTGCCGCAACTGCGTGAAGTCCTGCCTCTGTCCGGGGTGGAAGGTGCAAGCCCCGATGAACTCAGTGGCCCGTCTGAGCTCAGCGAACATGGTGTTGTGCTCGTCAGCATGTCCATGCCGGAGGAAAGCCTGCGTCAACTCTCCCGACAGGCGCGGGACTATGGGTTCTCAACTGTTATGCGCGGCCTTGTGAACAACAGTTTCCAGGACACGATGGATCGCCTCACGAGAGTCTTTGGGGATGACACAGAAGATATGCCCGGCATTTCCATCGACCCGACCGTATTCACCCGCTTTGATGTGGAAGCCGTCCCGGCCTTCATCTTTCTCGCCGAGCCTCTGGAACCCTGCGAGACCCAGGGCTGCGCCGGTGATCCCGCGCCTGAGCACGACATTCTCTATGGCAATGTCAGCTTTGAATATGCGGCTGAATGGGTGGCGAACTCGGGTGGGCCGGGAAGTGGCGCAGCACAGCGGCTGCTGACAGAGCAAGGAGATCAGCCATGAAGGGTAGCCTGACCATCCGTACTGCGATAAGCCTCCCTCTCACCGGAGCACTGCTCGTAGTTGCCTGCTATGCAATATCTCACCATCCGGCCCAAGGTCAGACCTATACACCATTAGAGCTTGCAGAGGAAGCCCTGACCGGAATTGCCCCCACGGATCTGATCACGGAAGACAACCTCGATGTGGTGGAACCTTTTGAGACCACCGCCCCGCCAGAAGCCGATATCAACAATGCCAATATCGAAAGCGAGATTGAAGATCGCCGCGTGCGGGGCGACACAGTGGAAAGCCGCGCCCTTCATGCAATGGAAGACAGTGCTGCGAACCGACCGGAGTTTCCGGATGTTGAAGACGATCCTGCCCTCATTGGTCTGACGGAAAACATCACGGACAACGCACCCCAGACGGTCGGTGATCTGTTTACATCCGATGGATCCGGCATCTGCGAAGTGGAAGACTTCGACGGCACCCCCCTGATTGACGCTTACTGCGAACGCTCTCAGGAATATCAGGAACGCACATGCTCTGAGGATCTGGAAATCACCCTGGATCGCCATGACCGCTGGCGCTGCATTCAGATCCCTGAGGTTTACCCAGAGACCTGCATTCAGCGGGCCAATGTTACATGCAACAATCCGGCCAGATGCCTGACAAGCGCCCTGAACCCAACAGCTGACGCACCGCGCGTAAGTTCAAACTATAATCCCGCCGTCACATACACCGAAGGAAGCTACCACAGATCTGTCAGCAGCAGGGTCATCGCCTTCCGCCACCTGATGTATGCAACGGATCCTTCCGCAAGCCTGGTCCTGGAAAACCCCTTCGCAATTGTCCGCCGCCAGATGAACCTCACAGCGCCGGGTGCAGGGGTCAATCTGACTGCGCTGACAATGGAAGTCACATGGGTAGAAAGCCGGGATAGCCAGAACAACAGAGGCGAATGTCAGCCAGATGTGGTCGTCAATGGCAACAGACTACAGGAAGGCGTTACGGAGGATTTCAGCGTCTTCGTAAGCCTGCCATTTACGCCATGTCAGTCATCCGGCTCCACACTGCTTGCATCAGGATCAGCAGGGGCATCGAATGCAACTGTCCGCAGTCAAACCTGGGATGTTTTGCGCTTTCTCGAACAAGGGCAGCTGACCGTAAACATCGCATCTCACGGCCTCGGATATCACGGCGTTATCGTAAGGTTCCGCGCCGAAGGTGGCTGCTGCGTCAATCCTCAGGTCTCTTATGAGGAGCTGTCATGCGGTTGATTAATCTCAATTCCCTCAGATTCCAGACCCTTGCAAAATGCACAGCATTCGCAATCTGCATCGCATTCTCAACACAAGCCCGCGCCAATGAATGTACGCAGGTCTCCATCACCTGCATCGACACAGACCCGGTTATTGTGAACGGCGTCACAATTGAAGGCGTATGCAAGGAACGCGCGGTATTCTCTGACTGCGCAACCACAAACCCCATCGACAGCTGCACACAGTTTGAGAGTGAGGCCAGCTGCACAAAACGCTCTGATCGCTGCATTCAGGAAGAAGGCAACACCTGTGTTGAGCGACATCAGGAATGGGATTGCGTCAATGCGGATCCCGAGTTTCCGCCCGCAGAACTCCTGCGCCGTGTCGCGCGCAATGTTGAGGAAGAACTGATCGGCGATTGCGCCCCGCTCAATGACGATGAGAACTGCTCCCGTATCTCCTCAGACTGCACCCAACCCGCAGAAACACGGGACATCAATCACATTCCGATAGCCCGTGAGTGCTGGGGCTGGGAGCGGGTCTTCCATTGCAAAATCGGCGAAGCTGTTGATACTTGTCTTGACTATGCGACGGACCCGTCCTGCCAGGAAATCCGCGCCGAATGTCTTGCTGAGGTCGGAGGCGTCTGCTCTCACTATGACGTAACCTTTGAGTGCGGAGATCCCGGCGGGACATCCCCCGAACAATGTGAGGGCCAGACCGTCTGCATTGGCGGCGTCTGCTCTGATTATCCGGAACCCGAAACCTCTGATGACTTCCTTGATGCTCAGGCATGGCTGCAATTCCTGCATAACGCGTCACAGGATACCGATGATGAATATGGCACCACCATATTCTCAGGCGATGCAGTCTACTGCCGCAAAAAAGGCTTTGGCTTTAAGAACTGCTGCTCTGGTTCAGGCTGGGGCCTCAGTCTCGCCTTATCTCAGTGTCGGGAAAACGAACAGATCCTCAAAGATGCGCGCGAAGCCCGCCGCACGGTCTATATCGGCACGATCTGCGTAGAGAAGATCTTCGGTTACTGCATTTCTTCGCGCCGCATGTATTGCCAGTTCAACTCCCTCTTTGCCCGCGTGACACAGGAACAGGTCCGTGAACAGCTGGATCGCGACTTCGGCACATATCACGTTCCAAACTGTAATGGCCTCAGCATCTACACGCTGGAAAACGTCGATATGGAAGCACTCGATTTTACCGAGGCCTTCCCAGATCTCGCGGATGACACTGAGAATGTTGACCCCACCCCCTATGAAGAACGACTGCTGGAAAGGTTACTGCCATGATCTCTAAACGTAAGTTTCTGATCACAGGGACATCCGCTCTGCTCATGCCAACTCTTGCGCAGGCGCAATACTATGTTCCGACACGCCCGGACGTTGGCATTATCTTTATTGGTGCCGGATGGTGTGGCATCTGCCATCGCGTAGCCCCCCTTCTCGACCGTCTGGCACAAAACAGCGACATTCCCGTGCTGGCGATTTCCACCGACAATAAGGTGATCCCGCCCTTCACAGATTATCGCTATGAGCCGGAACATCCCCTGGTACAGGCCACACCCCGCGTTCCACGCACAGCCCTCTACAATGCAAGCACCGATGAGGTCACAGGCGTCATTGAAGGATTCCGGGGCGCGGGCCAATACACACGCAGCCTTCAACGCCTCATCCGCCTTGCGATGCGGGGGGAGACGGTCAATGGATAACATCTCCACACTCAAAGCCTCCCTGCTGGCGGCAACCTGCCTCATAGCTCTGGCCCTGCCCGCCAAAGCCGAACGTGTTTCTGACAACTGGTGCAATGACGGCATTCAGGACAGCTGGCATTTCTACTGCGACCCGGAGCCTGAACCGGAAGAAGAACTCCTGCCGGAACCAGAAGCCGCCAGCGCGCCCCCGGCCCCTGAACCCCGCGAGGAACCAGAAGAAATCCTGACCGCCCGCGAACGGCTGGCCATCTTTTCTGAGCGCGTGGAAGAAGCAAAGGCTGAGGCCATTCTCAATCCGACCGTTGAAAACCTCGTGGCCTATATGCGCATCCAGAAAGAGATGATTGATCGGGCAGAGAACTTCCAGAAGACATGGCAGCTTGCTCTCTTTGGCACACCCGACCTCGATCACAACACGGTCTATCCTCTGACCAACCCCGGCGTCTTTGACTATCAGGACCGCCAGCGTCTGGAACGTGAGGCAAAGCTCGCAGAGATCAGCCAGAGCCATGTGATCATGTTTGTCACGGAACATCCGGACATTTGTTATACCTGCGAGACCCAGACCGGCATTGTGCGTGAACTGATTGACCAGCACGCAACAGCGGTCTTTGTGGTCAGCAAGGACGGATACCGCTACGCCGCTTTCCCGGATGCTGAGATTGACCGGGGCCAGCTTGAAAGCCTTGGCCTTGCCGACAACCCCACGCCCTTCTTTGCCATTATTGAACCCGCGACCGGTGAGGTCAGCCAGATCGGTCACGGCCTGCTGACACGGGACCAGATCTTAGATCGCGTTCTGCGCGTCATGGAACCAGAGCTTATCGAAATCGCATCCGACACCCCAGATGAGGAGCCAACAGATGAAACGCCTTAAAAACAGTGTCGCTGCCCTGTGCTTCCTGGCCATCCCGGCTTCCTCTGCCCATGCGGATATTGGATCTGACCTTGCGAGTTTCTGGGAGCGCGCCGGGGGTGGTGTGAACTATACCCGGCCACAGACCTACAATGGTCAGCGGGCAGGCTATGCCACGCTTGGTTCGCTCTATGTGCGCACAGCACAGCGCAATGCGCAGCTTGTGAACATACAGCTGCCTTCGATCCGCGCGGGTTGCGGCGGCATTGATATATTCGGCGGGGCGTTCTCGTTTATTTCCAAAGATGAGCTTGTGCAGCTGATGCGTGGCATCATGCAGAATGCGGCAGGCTTTGCTTTTGAGCTGGCGCTTAAATCCATGTCTCCTGCCGTGCAGGACATTGTGGCCGAACTGCGCGCCCTGATTGAGCGCGTCAATAATATGAACATCAATTCCTGTGAGGCCGGACAGGCGCTTGCAGCCTCGCTCTGGCCGAAGATCGACAATGCGTCACAACACATCTGCAAAACCATCGGTAATCGTCAGGGCTATTTTGCAGACTATGTTGCTGGACGTCACAGCTGCGGCACCGCTGGGGAAACCTCAAGCACGCTGGACAATCCCGGCGATGAACTTGCAGACCAGGTGCCTGTGGATGTGAACTACGCCTGGAAAGCAGCACAGCGTCACCTCCTGCTGGCGAATGATCGCAGGCTTGCAGAGTTTTTTATGACGCTGACCGGCACCATCATCACGACAGCTGCGGACAGCGATGATGAAGGTCCGGGGCACCGGGTTATTCCGCCACGTGTGGCCTCTCCTGCCATGCTGCGGGTTCTGATTGAAGGCGGGGAAGTGACGCGCCTTGTCTGTGATACTGCGGATCTTTGCCTGAACCCCTCTGAAAGCACCCTGAACTTCCCGGCTGAATCCTCCCTCTATCATCGGGTTGAAGCGCTGATTAAGGATCTGGCGGAATCCATTGATCTGGATGAAACACCGTCGCCCGAAGCCATTGCGCTGCTGGATATGTCGCCCCATCCGATCCTTAAAACCCTCGTCACCGCCAAAGCCTATAAATACCAGTTTGTGGATGATGATATTGCCCTCATGGCGCAATATGTGGCGATTGAAGTTGCCATGCAGTATCTGACCGAAGCTCTGGAAGAAATGTCCTCCGCTGCCGGTAATTCAGAAACATTCGGGGATATTGGCCGGGAGTTTCAGGGGAATATCCGGGAAACCCAGAATAACTTCAATCAACTGCGCACCCTCGCCTTTGAACGCTACAGCCAGGCCGTTGAGCAGCTGAGCAAGCTGCGCATTGCAGAAGAAGAACTGGTGGCCGTTGGCGCACAGCGTCTCGCCAATTCTCTGACGGGATCAGACTGATGGGTCAGTATGAGATATATACTACGGGCGGCGGCCTGATGCTTGGCGATGCCTTCAACTTTGTTGCCGCATTTACATCCGGTCCGGGCTATCAGGCGCTCCTCACCCTTGGCATCACCATAGGTATTCTTGGCTTTGCCTACCGCCTGATCTGGGGCGAAGGCATCAAAGAGCTATTAAGTGGTTTATCCTCATTCCCATTCTGGGGGCGCTGTTCTTTGTCTCCCGCACAACGGTTGTGGTCTTCGATCGTACACAGGCAGATCACCCGATTGCTCTGGTTGATAATGTTCCATGGGGCATTGCGGTCATTGGCAATGTAACCTCATCAATTGGTCATGACATCACCGCAATCATGGAACCCCTGCTCTCCACCCCGGAAGATCTGGGGTACCAGAAATCCGGCATGTTCTTTGGCGCAAGCCTCATGGCCCAGTCCACCCGCTGGCGTACAACCAATTCGACTTTCAGATCTACGCTGGATCATTACATGAAGCGCTGCGTTCTGGACGCTGCGAACATTGGCCTGACGGATATTGATGAGCTGACCACAAGCACGGAACTGGTGCAGATGCTGAGCGACAGTTCACCCAATGCGCTCGCCTTTTATAATGAATACACCGGGGAAACCGTTACCTGTTCTCAGGGGGTTGCAGCGCTGCTTTCTGAGCTTGATGAATACATCGACCAGGTGTTGATCGCAGAAGCAAACTCCCTCTTTGCCGATAACCAGTATCAGACCTCTCTGGAAAAGGTGAACCGTCTCACAGGCAGTATGGATGGAATGCTCGACCTTGTGACCACCTCTGCCGCCACCTCGCGCAATATGCTGGCTCAGTCTATTCTGGTGCAGGCGCTCGATGATGCAGCGCAGGGGTATATTGCAGATGCGGGCAATGCTGCGGCCATGCAGCACTATCAGACTGCACGGGCAGATCGCCAGACCGTCTCAAGCTATGCGGCATCGGCAGCACAGGCCCGTAAATGGGTACCTATGCTCAAGGTCACAATGGAGTTCGTCTATTACTGCTTCTTCCCTCTGGCGGTGTTTCTGATGCTGACGCCCATGGCCTTCACTGTGCTCAAAAGCTACGCCACGGGCTTTGTGTGGCTTGCCTCCTGGGAGCCGATCAACGCCATTCTGCATGCCATCGTTATACGTCGCTCTGCTGCTTATTACCGCGAAGCCGGAATTATGACGGATGGCGACGGCTCACTGCAATTTGCCATGTCCTTTGCAACCACCTCGGGATTCGCTCTGTTGAATCCGATATTGCGACCCTCGCAGGTTCCCTGATTGCCATGGTGCCCTTCCTTGCCTTTGCTCTGATGTATGGCGCACAGCGTCTGGCAAGCGCATCCACCGCCATGACCAATGTGGCCCAGAGTTCCGCCATTGAAACCGGGCGTGAAATGGCGACCGGCAACCACTCACTGGCAACCGTTGCCATGAACAACTACAGCGCCAACAGCCTCAACACATCTTCCTCCCTGGATACAGGGCGTCATACGGAAGTGCTGCCGGACGGCTCAAGCCGCACGGTTAATGCCAATGGCTCAACCACCTATGCCACAGGCACGGCTGGATCACAGTTCCTTATGGGGGCCACAATGACCCAGAGCCTGCGCCAGTCCGCACAGGCAAGCTATCAGGAAGCACAAACCTCCGTACAATCCGCCCGCGCCGAGGAAAGCCAATCCTATGAACGTGCGCATAATACGTACTCGGAGATGTTTGAGCGCTCTTCCATGGGCGGAAGCCTGACGGACTCAGGCGGGCAAAGCCATAGTGAGGATGTGAAGAACAGCATTGGTGACACAAGACGCAGGGTTGATCAGCTTGCAACTGATCATGAATTGACGAGCTCTTTGGCTTTGTCAGCAGCTATGGGTACCCCCCCAGACATTGCTATGAAACTCAATGGTTCAATGGATTCTGCTACCCGTGACCGTTACAACCGTGCACTGCAAACCTCTGAAGAAACGGGGCTTTCAAGAGACTTTTCTCGCGTCGAAGCCGTTCGAACAGAAAGCGGGTGGCAGACCTCTGAAGAAGCACAGCTTGGCGACAGCTGGGGGCATCGTGACCTGCTTAATGAAGCAAATTCTGCCCGTATGACACGCGCCACGGCGGAGGACAGATTGCAGCGCGCAGAGCAGACCCATTCCCGTATGGCAAGCAGTGATGCGTCTGTGAACGCAAGCTTTGGCAATATGCTTCAGCACTATGCAACCAACGTCAAAGGCATGAGCGAGTCGGAAATGTTGCGTGTTCTGAACCCGCAAACGCCTGAAGCACAGGCACAAGCCTCCCGTCTGACGGATGACTTCATCAGCGATTATGTTTCTGGAAACTCCGCAATCTTTGGCTCTGCTCAGGCCCCATCAACTGAAGGCCTGGGTGTGGTTTCTCTTGGTGCTGTTCCGACAACCTATAACAACGCCCGGACTTCCCTTGCAGAGAACCCTGTCGGGAGTAATGCCAGTGTTGTTGACGGCACTCTCAACAATGTGCGTTTGCGCCAGGAAGGCCAGGAAGAGCAAATGGGCAACCACACCATGCGCCGCGAACACCATGAGGCACTTGGGGAAGCAAGGATCGAAGGTCAGGCAGAGAGGAATAGCAACAACATCGACAATAATGATGCTGTCACAATGCTCATACAAGAAGGTGTGGACACATTCACTTCAACAACCGATGCGCTTGGGACTATGGGAAATAACCTGATCGGCTCGTTGGCTCCTGCATCTGATAATTCAGCGGTGCCCATGAACGCAACGGATCGGGACAATGTTATCCGAACCATTGCTGGCGAAGCCCTGAATGAAGGTGAACAAGGCTGGGCTGCCGTGGCCCATGTCATCCGGAACCGCGTTGAAGATAGCGGGTATGGCAGCAATGCAACTGAAGTCTCCCGCGCACCTCTACAGTTTTCGGCATGGAATAACGGCCCTGGCGGCAATGAACTTGTCCGATCAGTACAGCGCGGCAGTGAGGAATACAGGGCCATCGGTGCAGTCGTCGATCAGGTCTTTGCGGGTCAGGTTGCGGATCCCACTCAGGGCGCAACCCATTACTACTCCCCGGCTGGCATGGAACAGCTGGTGAATGACGGCCATCAGAACAATCTGACTCCAAACTGGTTCGATCAGGAAACCCAACGTCGTGGCTCAAACCCGGTCCAGATCGGCGGGCATATATTCACGGGTCGCAGTGATGCTTATACCCCCGCCCGCACAACTGGTTTTGAAAGAAGTTCAGAAACCGCACCGGGAACAACCGACATGACATGGCCGAGAGGTGGGTGATGACGGCAATAGCACCCATAACAATTAATCGTATGGTCGATGATATATATCGAATGTTCTATACCTATAAGAAGGCGTACTTCGGTCATCAAAGTCACCCTTACCTATCGGTTTATCCGGATGATAATATCCACCCTTTCGGCGTTTCGTCATGGCTTCCCAGAACATCACACCGATCTCCCGAAACACCAGACCAGTGTACTTCAGAGCCGTTAAGCAAGCCTTGCCGAAAGTCAAACCACCAACCTGCTCATCTGCCTTCGCAGCCTGTCTCGCTTCAAACGCCTTCTGTTCAGCCGCGCTGCGCGGAACCAGACTGTCGTTCTGAGACACAGGTTTGGCAACGCTCTCACGCATTGGCGGACCGGTTGGCGTGCCGGGGTTTTCCAGCACAAGCGGACGGTGCAGATCGCGCTGCGCATTCAGACGCGCAAAACGCTGATCCAGATCAGGGTTCTCAGTCATGGCTTAAATGCCTCCTGATCCCATTATACCGCGATTTTCACGCTTTGTTCAACTCTTGCGTAAAGCATAAGCTATCAATGCGACCCAGGGGCACCACTCACCCGTTCGGGCGTAACGACATCCGGATCACCACTTAACAGCAACCGATCAACAGGGGGGAACCTATGATCACTTACAACGCAACCAAAACCTCAATTGTAGCAACACTCGCTGCCCTCAGCCTCAGCGGCTGTGTTGGTGGCACCACCAGCCAGGCCGTCGTGGCAAACTCCGCCATTGGCGGAACCATTGCTGCCACGCAAACACCTGTTGCTGAGGCTGATCTTGCCCGCTCATGCGCTGACATCAATTCAGAACTGGCAGCTGTATACGCACGCTTTGAACAAATTCAGGCGGAAGAGGAACGCCGCCAGCGTCGTGCCGGTCTTGGCGCGGGTCTTCTCAATGCAGGGATCGCTGTTCTGGGTGGCTCCGCCATTGCCAATGCCGGATCCGCTGACGCAATTCGCAACGCAGGCGTTGCAACCGACCTCGCGCGGGGCGCAGCCAATGCATCCACCGCCAACAGCCCGGACCTGCAATCTGTTAACAGTTCAACCGCTCTGGCCGGTCGCGCAGCGCAGCTGGAACGTACCAAAGTACAGATGGGGTGCCAGTCATGAGCCAGATTGATGATCTGAAGCAAGAAGTCGAACACCTGTCCGGGCAATTGGTCGGCGCACAGGCCGCGCTGGATACACTCATGGGTGCACTCATTCAGTCAGGCGCGATTGATACCAATTCGCTGCGTTTTGCCCTGCAATCCACTGCTGAGGTTTTTCCAATGAACCCCAACATGCGCAACCAGGAAGTTGCGGGCGCAACGGCCTTTCTGAACAGCATGATTTCAACCATCGACCTCATTGAGGGTCATATGGGCAAGCGAGGTAAGTGATGAACCGTTTCACCATGATACTTGCGCTTGGCATAGGGGGGGCAATCCTTGGCAGTCAGATGGGTGGAACCTCAGGTTCCGCCACATCTGGCACCACCAGCATTCGTGTCGCGTCCAGTGAGGTTTATGCCATTGACGGTGACACAATCGCCATTGGTGAGGATCGTTACCGCCTTATGGGCTTTGACACGCCAGAAACCCGCTTCGCCAAATGTGACGCGGAACGCGAACTGGGCAATCAGGCGACACGACGACTGGAAAGCCTGATAAGCGCTGCGCAATCCGTCACCCTGCATGTGGAACCACGGCCTGATCGCTATGATCGCTTTCTTGCCGTGCTGGAAGCAGACGGTCAGGATGTGGGCCCTGTTCTGATTTCTGAAGGGCTGGCACGGCCATATGATGGCGGTCAGCGTCAGGGGTGGTGCGCATGACCCTGATGTTTAACGGCTCCGAACTCCACCCACAGGATGATCTCTACACACCTGCGCTGGAACATTCCTGGAAAACCAAACACCGCATCACCTGCAATTGCTCTCGCCATACGCCCAACATGTATGTGGCAAAAGTGGCTGAGCAATTCATCATCAAGCGGATGCCCGGTACCGGGCATCTGCATGATCCCTCCTGCACATCCTATATGCCACCGGAAGGGATCTCCGGCCTGGGTCAGGTCATGGACAGTGCCATCGAGCATTCCGAACTCGAAGACCTGACCTATCTCAAACTTGACTTCCCCCTGTCTCAGAGCGGCAAACGCCCTCCAATGCCCCCGCCATCTGGCGATGGGGCCACGGAAGCAGAAACTCCGCCACGCAAGCTGAGCCAGACAGGGCTTTTGCATTATCTGTGGGATGAGGCGGATCTCACCAAATGGACACAAGCCATCTCGGGCAAACGATGGTGGGGTACGGTTCAATACCGCCTCAGGCAATCGGTAGACGGCATGATTGCCAAAGGCAACCCTCTCGCCTCACGCCTCTATGTTCCCCGCCCGTTCAAGCCCGAACTTAAGTCTGAACTGGCAGGCGAGCGCATGACGGCATTCGGCCATATCCGCAATGCCGGGGGCAGTAAGACCGAACTCGGGTTGATCATTGCAGAATACAAAGGCCATGAACCCGCAAAGTTCGGCTCCAGGTTCATGTTCAAACATATACCGGATTGCGGCTTCTTTGCAGACGCCGATCTGGTTCAGAACTTTGAGCGCGTGTTTGAAGAACAGCTTGAACTGGTTTCCATGACCGAAGGCGCACATCTGATTGTTCTTGCGACCTATGCGCTGTCAAAACCGGGTTTCCGATCCTGCATAAGATCGCGGCCATGCCCGTCACCCGCAACTGGATCCCCTTCGAGACGGCCAATGATCTCGCTCTGCTTGATCGCCTGAAGGAAGAGAAGCGCGAGTTTGTCCGCCCCCTGCGTTACAACCTGCCAAAATCCGAACTGATTTCTGCGGCAATGCTCACAGATACGGAAGAACCCACAGCCCTCTTCATTGCGCCAGAACTTCCCGACTACATCCGGGAAGAACCCTACCCCACATGGCACTGGGCCGGTGACAGCGCCATTCCGGAACTCCCCCTCAAACGTTTGAGCCGTGCCGATCATGAAGAAGCACAGTTTCAGAACATGGTGAACCACTACAGCAAAAAGGACAGTACAAATGCCAGCACTTAAATCCAAAGCAACCGCGCTGATCGCAGCCATTGCCACAGCCGCAACTCTGGCCGGTTGCGTCAATGACGGAACAGTCGCCGACAACCACGTCATTACTTTTGAAGAACAACTCCCAGCCGCGCACCCCTCACAGGCACAGCTGGAAGCAGGTCTGCGCGCATGGATTATCAAAAACTATGCCGATGGCGCATCCGTGCGCGACCTGAGCCTGGGTCCCGTCCGTTATGCCCGTCTTTTGCTCCCCTTCCCGGATCGGGATTTCTTCAGCTGCGTTCAGTTCACTGCAAAAAACCAATACGGCACCTATATGCCACCCACACGCCTGCTTGCCATGTTCCGCGACTATGACCGGAACGGCAATTACAGCGTAGGAATTGCGAAGCTGCCAGGCACTGGCGCTTACGACCAATACTGCATCAGCCAGGATCATGGCTGATCAGTACCGGGCGTCCGACAGACCCTCCTTCATTTCCCCCCGATGAAGTCTGTCGGACGCTCAATTTACCGATTTCCTCAATAAAAATGAGAATTACCATGAACACACGACTCAAATTGACTCTTTTTGCAGGTGCCCTTGCCCTTGCAGGCGGCACAAATAGCATCGCGGAAAACCTGCCAGCACCCGGTCCAACTGTTTCAGCTGCACCCTTCACCCAGGAACTTCTGGATCAACATATTCACGACTATCTGATGTCCAATCCGGAAGTCATCATTGAAGCGCTACAGGTGCTCAAAGCCCGTGAGGCGGAACGCGCGGCGGCAGCAGACCTCGATCTGGTAGCGGGACTTCAAACTGATCTGTTTACCCCCGGTCCGGGATCCTCGGTTGTTGGCAACCCCAATGGCTCACGCACCCTTGTGGAATTTGTGGATTATCAATGCGGTTACTGCAAACAGGTCCATGCCACTACGACTGCCATGCTGGTCGCAGACCCGGAGCTGCGCATCATTTACAAAGAGTTTCCAATCCTCGGCCCCCAATCCGTTCTCGCGTCAAAACTGCTGATCGCAGCAACACGTGACCTTGGCCCGGACTTCTATCAGCCGCTCTCTGATGCCCTCTTTGCAATGCGCGGCACACTCACAACAGAAAGTCTGTCCTCCATCCTCGATCACGCCTCTGTAAGCGCAGAGCAAAAGCAAGCCCTGCTTGATCACCTGATCCCCGCTTTTGAGGACATTCAGAATGACCCGGAGATTACGCAGGCGCTGGAACGCAATGCCCGCCTGGCACAGGCCCTGGGCATCACAGGCACCCCCGGCTTTGTTGGTCCTTCCGGCATTATCCGTGGGGCAGCGGATGCAAGCCGCCTCAGCGTCATAGCAACCCCGCGCGATTAATCCCCGCGCCCTGCGGATCAGAGACACCACCCAGAAAGGAAGCCCATGTCCGGTCAGAAAAGCCTCACAGCCACCCGCTTTGTGCGCGGCGGTCAGTCCACACAGCACTGGTTCCGCATGGCCGGTCAGGTGCTTACCACCTTCACCATTACATGGCTTCTGATCTTCTGCCTGTCCTGGTCTTTCCTGCTCTGGCAAAACTTCACCATGGCGGAGATCAGGTTTTCCTGGGTGGACTTCATTGTGCGCAATATCCACGAACCCATGGGCAACCTGGATTACCCGGTGAACACCCATGATCTGGAATGGATCCCAAAGGGCATCACCGCCGGTGAATATCTGGCCTCTCCTGAGCTTCTGGCCCGTGTTGAAGAAATGGTAGCCCGTGGCTGGTATCTCTGCGGCCTCGCCAATATCCCCGGCGCAATCTGTGGCCTGATCGTTGTCTTTGTCTATGCGCGTTCCGGTTCAAAACTCGGACGTACAGAACATCAGCGCGGCACCAAACTGGTCAGCCAGGCTGAACTGCTAAAATGGTCTCGACAAATGTGGAAGCGGTTCTACAAAGAACGCGGCAAGGATGCAGGCGGGCCCCAGTACACGATTGCAGGCATTCCCTACCCGCCTGAGCACGTCATGGCCCAGACCGGCATCTATGGCACAACCGGCGTCGGTAAGACCGTCGCAATCACCGAACTGCTGACCACAATCCGCGCGCAGAAAGGCCGCGCCATTATCTATGACCGCATGGGATCACTGGTCGAGAAGTTTTATGACCCGACACGTGGTGACAAGATCGTAAATCCCTTTGATGCCCGCTCTGTGTCCTGGTCGCCCTTCTATGAGGCCACAGATATTGCTTCATTCGCCCAGATGGCCGAAGTGCTTATTCCGATCAAAGCGGATGCACCTGACCCCTTCTGGCAGACCTCTGCCCGCCTTCTTTTTGAGAACACCGCCCGGAAACTCTTTGAACGTGGCGATGGCAATAACATCTCCATGCGCGAAGCCATTGCGCTGATGCCGGATGAAGAACTGATCGACCTGATCCAGAATACGCCTGCCGCCCAGCTGATCAGTGATAAAACCCCAAGACTGCCGCAAACATCCGGACGAACCTGATCACGGAACTGCGCTTCTTTGAGTATCTGCGTGACGATGGTGAACGCTTCTCAATCCGCGATTGGGTCAAAGATGATACCGTTGAGGAAGGCTTATCTTCCTGAGCGGTGGCTCCGAACATGCCGCTGCAACCCGCAATGTCATATCCGCCTGTCTGGAAATTGCCTCCAACGCCCTTATGACCTGTGGCAGCGGCGTTGATGAGCCGAAGATGTGGTTCATCGTGGATGAGCTGCCCACATTGAACCGCCTGCCCTTCATTGAAAAATCTCTTGCAGAAATCCGTCAGTTTGGCGGCGCTTATGTTCTGGGTTTCCAGGTCTATTCCCAGCTGGAAGGCGTTTATGGCGAGAACGGGGCGGAGACCATTGCCGGGAACCTCAACACAAGGATCATCTTTAACAACCCGGATGCCAAGACCGCCGAAAAATCTGCGAAGTCTCTTGGTATGGAGGATGTGATTGATCAGCGCCACAACATCACCATGGGGCACATGCCACACGCGACGGTGTAGGATATTCGGACAGCGCCAGGAACGCTATATCGCCACCCCTTCCCAAATCCAGTCCCTCCCGAAACTCGAAGCCTATCTGCGCTTTGGCTATGACGCGCCAGCGGCAAAGGTCCGGTTCACCCCCATGAAGGGGGATGACCAGAAGCGAAGGTGCATGGCTTCATTGAATATGAAGGCGACGGGTTTGCCACCGGGTCTCTGGCTCTTAAAAAGCCCGAAAGCGGGGATGGCCCTGCGGTGCTGTCGCGGTCAAACGCTTCCCCATGCAGGAACTCAAAGCACATGAGCGCATGGATC